>NC_141624.1:12569671-12842171 GCF_047967505.1 Dipteris shenzhenensis
TACATACATACATACATACATACATATATATATATATATATATATATATATATATATATATGTATGTTACATATGTTGATGCATATATGTATATATTGATGCATACAATTTTGATATATGGAGAAAATGGACATGAAAACCATCTAAATTGGCTCTTGCCATTTGATTTGATATATGACATGACCCCATTTGGATTTGTAAGTCCAAAGATATGGGGTGCTACTTTTAGGGTCTGAATGCCTAAAATAGGCAGCGCATTGACAATGGGGTCCTACTTTTGAGGCTTAAATGCATGAAATAGGCAGCGCATTAATGCGTTGCCTATTTTAGGCATTCAGGCCCTAAAAGTAGGACCCCGTATCTTTGGACTTGCATATCCGAATGGGGTCATGTCATATATCAAATCGAATGGAAGATCCAATTTAGATGGTTTTCATGTCCATTTTCTCCATCAATAAATCTATATTCATCAAATAATGTTGTTCATCAATTTTTGGCATACCCCCCCCCAAAATCTAGACCCCCATTGCAAAGAAAGGTAAGGAACATAAGTGCTTGTTCTTATGCTCATGAGACAACAAAATGCATGAAATAGGCAACCAATGGGGCCCTAATTTTGTTGTATGTATGTGAGTATGTATATATGTATATATATACATACATATATATCTATATGTGTATATATATGTGTGTGTGTGTGTGTGTGTGTGTGTGTGTGTGTGTGTGTGTACACACACACACACACACATATGTATGTATGTATGTATGTATGTATGTATATATATATATATATATATATATATATATACATACATACATACATATGTATGTATTGATGCATATCCTGATGTATATATTCATGCATACAGTTTTGATTGATGGAGGAAATAGGCATGAAAACCCTCTAAATTGGCTCTTGCCGTTCGATTTGATATAGGACATGATCCCATTGGGATTTGTAAGTCCAAAGATACAGGGTCCTACTTTTAGGGCTTGAATTCCTAAAATAGGTAGCTTGTTAATGTGCTGCCTATTTCATACATTTAGGCCTCAAAAGTAGGACTCATTTGGTCCTACATGGGGTCCTACTTTTGAGGCCTAAATGTATGAAATAGGCAACGCATTGATGCACTGCCTATTTCAGGCATTCAAGCCCTAAAAGTAAGACCCCGTATCTTTGGAATTACAAATCCAAATGGGGTCATGTTATACATCAAATCGAATGGCAAGAGCCAATTTAGATGTTTTCATGCCTATTTTATCTATTTAATAAAACTATATGCATCAAATAATGTTGTTTATCAATTTTTGGCATACACCCCCAAAATCAAGACCCCCATTGGAAAGAAAGGTAAGGAACACAAGTGCTTGTTCTTATGTTCAGGGGACATTAAGAAAGAGGTCTGGTAGCCCAAAAATGGTGGCACATCAATGTGCTATCATTTTTGGGTTGCCAGGTCTCTTTTTTGTTGTCTCACGAGCATACATATGGAGGTTATTATACAATATAACTAAGAAGTAGTATTGAAGTAGTTCTACAATTTGGATCATAATAGCAAGGAAGAATATAATAATTGAATACATTTTTTTTTCAATACATATTGCTAGTGAGACTACCAAAAAGAGGCTCTACCCCTCATGATGTCTCTGGATACAGAATATGAGATTGCTTGATGCTTGGATTGCAGCTGGAAACATTGCGTGGGCAAAGCCACTATATGCCTCAAGTGTTGGAAATTGATGTATGGCTCAAGTGCTAGAATGTGCAAATCATGGCCAAAATCAAGACCCCTTAGAGATACCATGAGGGCTATCCTTTTACTACTACACATGTCACCTTTAGTTGAGGGAAGAACCATTCGTCATCACAAGCAGCAAGTTCATGGGACCCCATCCCATGATCCAAGGCATTATTCAAAGACAAAGTATTTCTGACCATTCCCAAATCGAGTTTGCCAATTCCTAATCTGATTGATTTCATTTATTGGACTTGCAATGCTTGTAAATCCCTTGCTTAAGCTTGAATGAGCCTCTTGATTTTGGGGGTATAATGGTAAAAAATGGCTTAACACGACCAAAATCAAGAGGCTCATTCAAGCTTAAGAAAGGGCTTTGCAGGTCTTGTTTTTTGGTGGCAAAAGCACAAAAAATGACAGCACATTAACGTGTTGCCATTCTTATGCTTCCCCCCTCCAAAAACAAGACCCCCAAGCTATTTATTGGAGACACCAAAATGAGGGAAGGATGACGTGAGGAGTAGAGGAGCTGGCCAATGAGGGAAGGGACAGCCTTGGAATTGCCAGCAACAAGCATGATGCAAGGAGGTGAGAAGGTAAAGAAGCAAGGAGGTGAGGAGGTGAGGAAGCAAGGAGGTGAGGAGGCAAGAGGCAGTCTTGAAGGGCAACAAGAGGGTGGAGGTGGCCAAAAGAGTAAGCAGGAAAGGGAGGATGGAGTTTTCTTGCAGGAAATGCTTGGATTAATGCTACAAATGCCATTTTTTTGTGTGTGTTTTGCAGCATGAAATTTTAATGGCATTTTTCTTTTAAAAAATACAACATTGTTGTGATTAATTGCACTACAAACAACTCAAGCCGTAAAGCACCATGGATTAGTACAACAATATACATCACAAATGGATGCATACACTTATATACATCACTGATGGATGCATACACTTATACTCACATCAATTTCCAATATTGTATTAGATGGACCCTTAGCATATATGTGTGCATAGAAGACCATTTCCTACATTGATCCCTAATTTCATAGCTAAATTATTCCCTTTCTCACATTCTAACATGTGAAGATTTAATGTACATGCATTATGGGCACATTATATTGTAGTTTATGACTAACTTTTTTTATGAATGCATGATACTTGTATATGGTCAAAGAAGGTATATTATCATTTTTGAATGACAACATTACTCTATGCTCCATTTTATCCTATATTAGAAACTATGATCACTAGATATTACATAAATGTATTGCTCCATTATATTCTATACTAAAAACTATTTTGACCCAAATACATAATGCTAATTGAGGTTAGTACTTATGACAAGTGATGAAAACAATCTAATGGTATGAATGAGATCTTGTAAATTTTGGATATATAATATGGGTACTATATTGATTGAGCTATTTTTCTAAGGGAATATTTTCAACTTAATTACTAAATACATACTTACAATGGTGACTTGATTCCCATCTATATGTATAATCAAGTTTTACTTTGTGTTTTTAAAAAAGCTTTTGCATAAGGTTAAAATTCGAATAGTATTTTTTAAGACTACCCATTGAGCTGGCTCCTATCCTTATATTGAACATGATAATGTTCATAAAGATTTTATGAATACAAATAGATAGCATTGGCTCTCTTTTTAGTGGTTGGGAATGAACCCTAAAAGTACCCTAAAACGATTATGTATTCCCTTATTTGTAGCATGGAAGTGATCATGGTAGAGTGGCACAATCCCTATTTTTCTTTTTTCATAGGTTCTTTTGCTACTCATGGTTGGCAGATACACCACACCATAGATCCGAATAGATATTTGGTTTTTTGCTTCAACTTGCTTGACTAGACTTTCCTTGGTGATTGTTCGATTGTGCATGATGAGTAGTCACTGGCTTAATTGATGCACTAAGTCCAATGTTTTCCTTAAATTTTTTCATACTATAGGATATGAGTTTGCTTATAGGGGTGGAAATAGAAGCTTGTTAATGCCTGGTGCATATTTTCTGTTAGATGCAATAGGATACTAGTTACAGAGTGTCTTTGCCAATTATTTCACTTGAATCATGCTCCTCTTATGCTTGAGTTTATGGTCACGTATTGAGTTTAACATAATAGTCTATAGGATACTGAATGAGCAGTCAACATAGTGGTTAGATGCATTCACTTCTAGTTCCAATAGAATATCATTTAGACATTGGTCATAATAGAAGTATGGAGGGCTAAAATCCTTTTTTGGCTCCCTAGGTTTTTTAAGCATGGTATTTTCCAGATTACATAGGTTATTTCACTAAGCAAAATTAATCCTTATGACGAAAATGTGTTTTTTTTCTTGACATAGTTAGTTGTGTTTCCATGTTTTTGGATCGAATGTATGGATGATCTTCTGCAAGCATAAAAGACATGATATGTATATGTAGCACATGATCATGTTTACATATTTTTAGTCATATATTCTACCTTGTTATCTATCATTATCTTGCTGTGTGGATGTTCAATCTGAGTAGTCTTTGCTTTTTTTATCGCAAATTTTATGTATTGTTGTTCTCTACCTTCCACAATGACTTCAAATGTGATAATATGGGGATGAAAGAGAAGTTAATTGTGAGTTTCAGGCATGCCTTCATTGTTGGAATATGTTTAATTTGCTTATGTTCACATCAATTATTCCAATGATATTGATAGGAATAAGATGCTGGATGAGGTTCTCGCTCACTTGAAACCTATTTAATCTTGCTCGCTTATTTGGGGCTGCTCACTTTTCTCCGCTCGCTTTTTGGTAATCCTCTCACCCTGTCTACTAGAGGATGCATAATTGCCTTGCTGCAATTTTTGAGCTGCATTTTCCTGCCTTGCGTATTTGTGCTATACATTTTTGTCAAAGTATCCCCCACGCCTCCTTCAGCGTGCTTACATCTTGAATATGCACAATCATAGAATCTGAAATACTAATAGACAGCCAGAACATAACTTTTATGGCTCTCTCATGCCATCCTTTGAATGTCTGCAACTCCTGTTGATTGGGAACATTAGGAATAACTGGTTCTTGTTCAGCTCTAGTAATGAACTCCCAATAGCCTTTTCCCTTAAGGAAATTTGTCATTCTAAACTTCCATGCTTGGAAGTTGTTCTTGTCAAGCTTTTTAGTGACTATCTATGAAAGAGCATCAGACACCATTACAAAACACTGCAAAAAACACAACTTCTGCCTCACAAGGGTAAATCTGCAAAACTGACGAAAGTGGTATTTGACCACACAGTCATTTCCTAGTGAGGATTTTGCATCAACAGGAAATAAGAATGATTCTTTCACTCTCAATATCTCTGTGCACAAGCATACGATGCAATTTCTATGGCAACTTTTCACCGACTTGCAGAACAGTGATCGCATAGCAAAAACAAGGCACTTTTTTAATGCCTGCGGAAAACTTTGGCCACCAAAACGGGCCCCGAAATGGCCTCGAATCAAAAAAATAATGTCACTGAGGGCTTCATTGTCGCCCATAGCATATACTGTCCTCTCGCTACACCACGAAGGGCATCCCAATCTGAGACAGTGCACTCTTGCACTTTCTCGCTATGCTACCTACAGAGATTTGCTCCCAAACTCGAAAAAAAAGGCTAGGACACCGCGAACTTGGTTTGCTTTCTTGAGCTCCTTACCATGAACCGAGCTACCATGTGAAGAGAGTGGGAGAGAAGGAAGGATCTCACTTGCAGCTTTCTCACATACACAATGGGGGAATACACATAAAGGTGGAGGCTAAAAATAGTTTTTCTCTTCTTAGTTGTGAAAGCCAAAAGAACTCTCTAAGTACAAAAGGAATAGGTGAACCCTATATGTGGGTCTCAAACCAAACTCAGCTAACCTAGGTGGCATACTAACTAAGCCACCAACTAGAGTACATAAAGATAGTTGTCATCCAACTATTATTCATGGGCGGTGTACCAACCGCATCTGAAATTAATAAGTCGGTGACATAAATGCACAACGGTCACCCTGGCATATCGTGAGTGGAGCTCGATATCTCAACAATTATCACATATGAGAAGCCTCTAGTATGAGGAAGAGCCTCAGCCTTGCTGTCTCACAGCCTCATGAAAAGGAAAAGAGACCAAGGACAAAGAAGGACCCTAGGCACAACAAGCCACCTTGAAGGACCCACCAGACACAGGAAGAGGAGTCTAAAGAGGTAGTTGTAAGGGAGGAGAGGCAAAAGAATTTCAAAGCGGACAAGCGGCCATGGATCCATGTCCAAAGCCCAGTGCAAGGTCCCCCAAAGATTAAGAGGTGCAAAAAATCAGGTGTGAAGGCACTTTAGGAGATCCGCAAGTTCCAAACCACTATGGACAATCTCATTCCCCATGCATCCTTCCAGCGTGTTGTACGTGAAATAGCACAGCATTACAAGGATGATGTGCATTCCACCTCAGGTGCTATGGGAGAAATTTAGGAGGCAATGGAGCAGATGACAGTAGGTCCTTTTGAAGATGTGAACTTATGTGCTATCCATGCCAAAAGAGTAATAGTGATGGACAAGGATCTTGCACTCGCCAAGAACATCCACTCCGATCCCTCCCTTAGGCCCTAGATGTTGTTTAGGTTCATTTGGTGTAACCTGAATCATTTTGTAAATCTTTGCCCTTTGAGGCCAATGAATAAAAGATAATTTTATGTTCTATTACTATTCCCATGTTATTATACATGTTACATGATGCTTTCCATCAGTTTTATGCAAGTTCAGTGTGAATTTGAGTGGTCAAATGATGTTTTTTCATCGTGGCATAGAAGGCAAATGTGTTTGGCATCATGCGGGGAGCTCAGAAATGCTAAAACTCGCTATGGCACGTATGAGGCCTGTTTGACTTGGCTCAAAAATGCTAAAACTCGCTATGGCATGTATGAGGCATGTTTGACTCATACATGCCATAGCGATTTTATCATTTCTGAGCTCCTTGCACGATGCTGAACACATTTGCCTTCCGTCATGCGGTGAGATTCTTACTGGATTACTGAAAAATGACCATTATAGCACAAATATTTATCTGATAGCATGCTTTTGAACAGAATAGTGAATGAAAATATTAATGCCAACAACAATTAAAGTTACAAAATAAAATGATAGTATAAAATAAATTTTGTAAAAGAACACAAAATAGGGCACTGTATAAAAAGTATATCTGTATTCATATAAAATAAATTTTCTATACAATAAGGCTTTAGAGCCTCTCTCTTCTTTGGAACACTGAGAACATCGGGCTTTGAGTTCCCAAATACACTCCTTGCTCTAAACCTAGTCGATAGAGAGTCAATGCTATTGTCATTGCTGCTGGCTAAGGACATGGTTGCTGCTGGCTTATTGGTTGGATTCTTGCAAATAACTTTCCCTCTAGAACCATTAAGGTGTCGTGGAAACTTGAGCTCAATCTGAGTGCCGCCCATCACTAAATTAAGAGATCTAAGCACATGAAATGATGAAGGACTAGATTCATTATGTTTGGAGTTAGGAGTAGGTCTTGCGAGAGTAAGGGGATAGAAGCTAATTGATGGAGTAAATATCCTTCTATGCATTTGCTTGGAAACTTCCATAAATTTTTGAATTGAAGGACTACAAGAAAATTCACAAGATATAAGCAAAAGAACAAGAAAAAGGCGAGCAAAATTGGGAGAAGGTGCAGGACAAGGAACCTATAAAGGACCACAAGCATAGAGAGAAGAGGATGGAATCAACAAAGAGGTATGTCCAAACTCAAGTTTGTTGTTGCTATTCATTGTTTGAGGGCCTCCTTCCATTGGCATGAAATCTTGCATAGATAATATGGATCGAGAGATCTTTGACATAGGGAATCCTCCCAATTTTGTTGAGTTTAAGGTTTGCATATAGCAAGTGTTTTAGAGACGAAACGAAGGCTGAAAAATCAAGGATCACTTGGGTTTTGGCATATTTGCAAAAGGAGCAAGAGAGGGAGGGTTGTGAAAGGAGAAAGATACATGGAAGTGATCTACGATTAATGTCTTTGAATTTGCATTAAGTATAACCTCAGGGGGGTCACTATGTATAAACCCTCTATATCACGTGCGTTCAAGGCCTATATTTAAAATCCCTTATCTGTAAATTTTTTCATTAATAAAATGTACCCCTTTTCTATACAAATCTGTAAATTTTTTCCAAAACTATTTTAAATAGTCCCTTATGTATATTTATTTCTGTAAATTTTAGGAATAAAAAATATCCTTCTTTTGAACTCACGTGATAGGGTTACATATGATGAGTGACCCCCCCGAGAGTATAACTCGAGCAATGTTTTCACTATGTAAGCCAAGCCTCAAGCTTAGTAGCATTCTAGCAAGCATGTAGTGTGCAGTAGTCGTGGGAGCTCTTGAATCACTAGAGAAATATATATCTATGGAGCAACTCTAGAGCAAGAGAGAGAGAGAAAGAGAGAGAGAGAGAGAGATCAAACTAGTAGAGAGGACCCTTAAATCAACCTTCATTCGATTTTGAATCGTTTTGTTTGCTCTAATAAAATAGTTAGGTCACAAAGTAGAGAGGACACTTGAATCAAATTCATTGGATTTCCAATCATTTTGTTTGCTCTAATAAAATGGGTGGGTCACAAATGTTTTCGATGTAAATTAGGTAGTGGGACCATCCTTTCTAATTCTAAAAAAGTCACATTTGAGCAGTAAAAAAAGACAATTCTCTAAAAGGAATCTAAGCCTTACTGTTTCCATTTTCTTAAAAGGAAGCTAACTTCTAACTAGACGTTTACAGTAGCTTGCATAGTAGTCTTCAACTGAGCACATAAATGGAAGGAAAATGTAGGAAGGAGAAGCTCAAGCTAATGAAATACTAAACCATTAGAGCACTTAGAGATGTGTGGCATTATAAATACTAGAGAGAGAGAGAGAGAGAGAGAGAGAGAGAGAGAGAGAGTAGTAGCACATTATAAAATCCTAAAGCACCCCTTTAATTTCCATGGTTCTATTTAGAGGGAAAATAGAGAGAGTCCTAAAACACCCCTTTGATCGATTTGATTTAGAGGGCTTGTTTCCCCCCTCCCCTTCTTCCTTGTGTCTTTTTCTCGCAATTTCATTTCTTGTGTCTCTGCCTTAAGGGCGAATCACAAAATGGAGTGCTAGCTACCAATTTCCAAGTCCATATAGATCAAAAGTCTATAAGTGCTGATAGAAAAATAGAAGCCTAGGATTTGTAGAGGATGTTGTGGCAATCTTTGAATTTAGCTATCACTTGCTAAGTCCATGTAGATCAAGAGTTTGCAAGTGTCGGTAGCAAAATAGGAGCCTAGGATTTGTAGGGGATGTCGTGACAATCTTTGAAACTTTCATACCTATGAATGATGTAAAATCTATTGTAGTGATTGCTACTATTCTTTGCTCCATTTGATGAATGGTCACTTCAAAGGTTCTATAGGTGCTTGCAAATGGATTCCTTGGTTTCTAATGTCAACATCATAATGGGCTACCTTGAATTTAAAATTGGTGTTTATTTCCTGTGGTTTGTCCCTTAGTTTATGCTAACCTCCCTTTCCTTATTTTTCTTTTCCTTGCCTTTCTTACCTTCATTTCCTTCTTCCTTCTCATTCCTTGCTTCTCCTTTAGAAAATCCAACTATGAAATTCTCCACAAATTCTCCCATAATTCATGAAACATATATGCACATATATGCATGCAACTTTGCAATAAAGAACCTATCATCCATGCTTTGTATATAAAGCATCTTAATCATGAAAATTTATCACAAGAGAATTTGCAAAAAAATACTAGCATGCAAACCAAAGAGAATTTGCAAAAGAAACTAGCATGCAAACCAAATCCCATCATACACACATCCCTAATCTCAATCAAGCTCTTTTGAAATCACATACATTCCTAAGCTCAATTAAGATGGAAACATGTTATACAATCAAAAGGAAACCTACAAGACATTGCTAAGGTGAAGTGCAACATTGAGAATTCGATCAAACTCCATTGTGCAAATGTATATAAAAGGAATATTTCTTTGGTACTCAACTGATTTGGAGAGTCCCACACTGGTGATATTTTCCCACTTTTCCTAATACGGTCTTTAGTACTAGTGTGTCCTTCTTGCTTTGCCAAAACTTGGTGGAGTCAATAGTAGTTACAAAGCCACTTGCATGGAGTTTGATTGCTGCATTAGGGCCTCTTTCCACCACGTCCTTAAACCACTTGACATCCAAAAAATACACAAAGAAGTGCTAAAATTCAAGCTTAATAATATCTTGGATTATGCCACAATAATCATCCATGGCTCCATTGACTCCTTCAAAGCTAGCAATGACGTTGCAATCTTATGTGTTTCTCTTATCATTCATCAATCTGGTATCCAAAAATGCTTGCCCTCACACCATATAGCATTGAACATAGTACACTACACCAAGACAAAATCAATTGAATAAGCAATCAAAATTGTTAAAAGCTCTTAACTTATGCAAAACATTCTATATACAGACCTTTTGCATGCATCCTCTAGCATACTCCCATTCTTCCATTGTGATATGCATCCCTCGTCTCTCTCTACTCTCTCCATTTCATCAAGTAGCCAATCCACATGAATATCCTTTGGAAGTGCTCTTATATGCTCAAGGTATGGCACATGAGATCCATGGTGTGTACAAAAGAGGGCCCTTTGTCCTTATCTTCTTACCTTTGCATCATCATATCTTGTCACCCATCTTTTCATCACATCACTATTAAGCATGCGATAGAGGTTTAGATTACTAAGAAACTCCATATCTAATACTTTTCTCTGTCCTTTCCCTTGAGGCACAATAGAGGCTGTACTTAGGTTTGCTTCATCTCTCCATGGTCATAGGAGAGAGCTATCCGCATCAACAAGAAACTCAAAAATATATACAAGTGCCTCTTGTTCCAACCAACCCTTGGCCATGGTACCTTTGGGCCTTGCATTTTGCCTCACGAAACCCTTCAAGGTCTTCATGAAGTGCTCAAGGAAGAACAACCATCGTGCATGTATAGTGTTGCATATAGAAATCTCATCCACCAAATGGACTATGAGATGTAGTTGGCTTGTGAGAATAAAACATGGAAAGGTCTCCTCCACTAAACAAACCACCTCCATTGACATAGCTCGAGAATCCTCAAGCATGGTGGAATCTATTTCCTTTGAGATCACAAACCGAGAATGAAAAAAGTGCACCATATTAGCAATATGAAAACCTTGCATCAAGCATTGAGACGCTTCACATTTTATATATTGTGAAGTACCTCACAAGGTTGTCCATCTTGTTAATACAATCGTTCACATCCTCTTATGCACAATGAGAAATGCTAGTAGAAACTAGTATGAATTGAACACATTAGAGATGATTGATTAGCTGCTTCTAGACTCACAAATTTGGAAGGAAAAAGAGATTATGCAAAGTCACACTTAGTTGGAGCATCTTGTTCCAATCATGAGATTTCAAGATGTATAATTGCTCTACACCTCTTTTCTTTCTCTTTGTAAATGCCCCCTTCAAAAATCTCATGCATCTAGTTGGAGTACGAATTGTAGTGATAGCCCGCTTCACTGCCACCATATGTTTCTTTGATAACATCCATGGTGCATGGGTTGAAAAGACACGCCCATTTAGTCTCTCTTGTGGCCAAGCTTCATGCATCCTCCCTACGGTGCATAGATCCTCCCTGATGCTCAAGAAATATTTTGTCCCAATCAAGTGCTCCCAAATGGTAGATAACACATTCTTGAAGATATGCATGGGATCAAGCAAGTGATTGATCTTGAGGTGGGATCAATATGGTAGCCGATAAAAGATCGAGTATCTAAACAAAAGATGGTGTTAGCATGCAATCTTTATTTCCTTTCAATATAGCACATAATAGTTATGAACCCTTACCGGCTCATGCCATGTGAGTGACTGTGGAAAGACTTCATTCTAAGGGGCGACATATCTAGGATGATTAGGTGGATAGGGCATGCATGGTAACCCAATGGAGTGAGACCTAAACAATAGATGGAATTGCATAAGCAAGCTAGGTTCTCAATGCCACATCGATTTCCTACTCATAATTAAAAATTCAATGCATACCTAAACATTTGCCATGGCCTGGGAAGTCATGCATCGTCCACATCAACATTGCCTTGTAGCTAAAGTCTCATGATGAGGGAGGCCTACTCATGTCATGCATCTCGATACCCATCCAAAGTATCTCTAGCTCATAACACCTATTTCATTAATTTTGGACTCTTGCACTGTCCAAATTCATTTTGTGAGATAATTTTGGATAAAACATTTCAAGAAAAGAGGCTCTTATAAAACAAAACATTGAGTCAAAAAGGAATATTTTAAAAAATCAAATTAGAAAAAATGACGTGAGATGTTAAAAATAGAGTACATCACATTGTTAAAAGAGACAAAAAAGTAAGATTTTAAAAAATCAAATTAGAAAAAATGGCGTGACATGTTATGAAAACTAGAGTACATTTCAAAAAGAGCACATCACATTTGTAAAGAAGTAGATCATATTACTCAAAGCCATATGGTGTCAAAAAACACCTTAATACAGTCTCTCTTAACATCATCTTAACATCACATTTGTACAAGAAGTAGATCATATTACTCAAAGCCATATGGTGTCAAAAAACACCTTAATACAAAGCCATATGGTGTCAAAAAACACCTTAATACAAAGCCATATGGTGTCAAAAAACACCTTAATACAGTCTCTCTTATCTAAGTCTAGAAGATCTCATCATTGGTCTCTCTTATCTTCTCAACAACCCAATCTTTCACTGCCTCCACAGCTGTATCCTCAACATAATTACATGCGAAGAAGAAATTTAAGCAATCACAAATTGTTTCTTTATAATTTCTCTGAGAGGCTCTTATTGTTCTCTCAGCATCCGCATCAAATCGCCCATGATGAGAGCTGCGATAACGCAGGTTACTTAAGAAGTCTAATAGATCTTGTCGTGCTTTTATCATACGTCTTAGAAGTATTTCACTATCTGCTATCTTGAGAGTCTCCTCCCTCTCTGCGTGCCTTTGTGCAGCAAATTCCTCTCTCTCCATGTGTGTCAAAGGAGAACCTTGTCGAATTCTGGCCTCTCTCTGTGCTCCTTGGTCAGCAATCCATTCTTTGAGATTGTTAATTCCGAACTCCACATCTTCGACAATGCCAAGGACATCCATGGGTGGGGAGATGATAAAGAAAGGGAGATGGACTACGATGCAAGAAAGAAGAGAGTGTCTGTGGAAGAACTAGGATAGAAGAATACTTGGTTATCAAGATGGATGAAAGAAGACTCTGAGAGTATTCGCGGAAGGACTAGGATAGAAGAATACAAGTTAATGAGAAGCACTAGGATGGATGAAAGAAGAGAGTGTTTGTGGAAGAACTAGGATAGAAGAATACTTGGTTATTAGGATGGATGAAAGAAGACTCTCAGAGTGTTTGTGGAAGGACTAGGATAGAAGAATACAAGAAGAATACAAGTTAATGAGAAGCACTAGGATGGATGAAAGAAGAGAGTGTTTGTGGAAGAACTAGGATAGAAGAATACTTGGTTATCAGGATGGATGAAAGAAGACTCTGAGAGTGTTTGCAGAAGGACTAGGATAGAAGAATACAAGTTACTCAGAAGGACTAGGATGTAAGAAATAAGAGAGTGTTTGTGGAAGGACTAGGATGGAAGAATACAAGTGCACTAAGGCACGATGTGTTCACTACGATAAGGATAAGGGTTGGAATAAAGTGAGAGGCACGATGTGTTCACTATGATAAGGATAAGGGTTGGAATAAAGCGAGTGGAGATTGAATGCTCTACTTTAAGTGAGTGGAGATGATAAGGATAAGGGTTGGAATAAAGTGAGAGAAGCATTGCGAATGCTCTACTTTAAGTGAGTGGAGAGTGTCCAACTGAATAAAATTATCATCACACAAGGATTTATTTCCAAATAATCACATCATCACACATTCATATCATAAAATTGTGTGCATGAAGAAATATATTACAAATATTACATCATCACATATTCATATCAAAATTCTCATCACACAAGGATTTATTTCCAAATAATCACATCATCACACATTCATATCATAAAATTGTGTGCATGAAATAATTATATTACAAATATTACATTATCACATATTCATATCAAAATTCTCATCACACAAGGATTTATTTCCAAATAATCACATCATCACACATTCATATCATAAAATTGTGTGCATAAAGAAATTATATAAATATCATGATTATGCCACTTAAGTAATAAGTCACAAATTGGTGTATAATCAACAAAAACTATAAACACAACATCATACATGCATCACAACTCTTGTGATGTTTCTAGTGGAGACTGTGGCAGCTCTTCGAATGCTTCCAATGGAGGCTGTGGTGCTGTAGATGTACACTCGGTCTCTACTTCTTCTGTAGTATGTAGTGCTTTCGGAGTAGACTCAGTATCCTCTTCCTTAAATGCAAGCAGAGGCGGTGGCAACTCTTCTGATGCTTCCAGTGGAGGCTGTGGTGCTGTAGGTGTACATTGGGTCTCTACTTCTTCTGTAGTGTGCAGTGCTTTCATAGGAGACTCAGTCTCCTCTTCCTTAAAGGGAAGCTCTGGTATTGCTTCAGTTGCACGTTGTATTCTAATGGCAGCAATTAGGTCTCGAATGATTTCAGCCATAAACAATTGTATATCCTCCTCTGAATATTTGAGCTCCAAAGAGTCTTCCGATGAGATCTGTGGCTTAAGTGAGAAAAATCAACATGCAGCTGTAGGCAACTCTCCACCCACAACTATGCCCATCTTCCTGCTCTACTACTAAACGCTTTTGGAAGTCTACCGAGTCTTTGTATTGTCCTATTTCTCTGATAGCAGATACCAACTTCTCAATCGACCTGCTCATCGTGACATATTAAAAAAACTTAGTGTGTCTATCACATAAGGTACATAATATAGAAGTAACAACAGATTAATAGAATACTTACGTTTGCACTGAGCCATGAAAGCCTGCAATCGAGTTAACAAACCAACAATAGTTGTCTTCAAGGTTCCAAACCACCAGACTCCAATGTTCCCTACACGAATAATTAAGAACCATTATTATTTAACACAATGTTGCCAGTATAAGATGAAAATAAAGGTTGCCATGATACTTACATCTCATGATATGCCATAAATAGGACTCGCATGCCATGTAAATGTAAAGGCTATAATAATTTACAAACATCGGCTATTGTGTTTCTGCTATCGCTAAGTATAGGAGAAAGGAGGGAATCCAACATATACACACGATTTTGTACGACTCTACCAAATCGTGAGATAACTATACTGCACCAACAAATAAATGAATATTAGCTTATTAGATTTAATCAAAATATTGAACTATCAAGTAGAGAAAAAGTTTGTATCAAACTTGAGAATGGCCATCATAATGTTGTTATTGACCTCATTTGAAGCTCTAGAGAGAATTGAAATCTCCTCTCCCCCAAATTCAAGATACTGAGGTCTATGTTGAATCATAACCCTAACATTAAAAGAGCTTCCCAATTCTTTTAATGAAGCCATGTTTGTAGAGTTGAGGTCTTCTATCCTCTTTGACTCTTTGATGGCATTCATTTCGCAATAAATGATTGCTCGAATGGTACATGTTATAAATGCATAGAGATGCAAATCCGTATATGTTGATAGTGAGGTGTCATTTTGTATCTCAAAAATTTGACCAAGTACCAAAAAGCAATTGTAGCCCACCCTCCATCCACAATTATAGATGTGGCTATTCTCTTGATGTGATACCTGACATGTTATATACTCTATTTGTTGTGCCAAGTCACATTGCCGCATTACTATGTCGATAGCATCTACTAATTTTTGAGCTGATTTACATATCAAAACATATAACAACAGTGAATATGTGCATTGCATATCAATCTACATGTCAAGAAGTGACAACAAGTGTAGTCTATACTTACTCTAACACATTGCCATGGACGGATGTCATTGAGTTGGCAAAGAAGCACTTCTTTGCAAGGATGTCCACGACTATCAGACTCATTACATACAAAGAGGAAATGCTCCGGAGATATCCTGATTCGAATCCTACTTGGAGAGAACACACTACCACTGTAATTAACAAGACACGAAATTTAATAAAGGACCTTGAGAGAATGCGAGGCTCAAAGGATGTCAAGGAAGAATGCAATATGTTTTGGCCAAATGTTCATAACGATTTGCGCCCAGCTCCAGTCTTTGAAAATGAATTTGTATCATTACTCCCATGTCCATATTGTGGACCGAAGAAGAGAGAGTTTATGCCACAAGTAGATATAGAGGTTGATTGTTTTGTTGTGGTTCGGCCATCGGATGATGAATATGAGAATGTGAAGTTTTGGGTTGCAAAAGTAGTTGATGTGCAAAGAGATGACCAAGGGAGAGCTATAACATTTACAGTGGTATGGTATGAGCCAAAGGGTAGGAAGGAGAATATGGATAACAACACATTATATACTAATTGTATAATGAAGGAGTGGGTCCCAAATAATGAAGCAATCTCTCAAGTTTCGACGGAGACAATCATAGTGTCTTGGCATTCAAGGGCAAAGAAATCAAAGAAGCACATGGGATATGAGGTAGAAGGAAAAATAAAAATACCACAGCAAACTATTTTGCATATACACAAATTTTTAAGGATGCTCGCCATGGAGGAAGTAGAAGGAGACAGCGCAAATGAAGAATGTCCATGATTAAAGCTTTGTATTGAAGTCCATTGAAGGATTTTATTTGGGTACTAGGCAAGGAGCCAATCCAAGACAATTATAATCAGAGTCATCACCTCCTATGTCAAATGAGAGTCAAAATATGCACTGGATGTCACCCAAGGGTCAAGGCTTGCCAAGACAATAGGGAGTTAATGCAGATGGCACCTGGCAAGGGACTATCACATTGAGCAATAAGACAATGGGGAGTCAATGCACCCAAGGGGCAAGGCTTGGCAAGATAACTTGTGGGAGTTAATGCAGATGGCACATGTATTTTGCACTGGATGTCACCCAAGGGTCAAGGCTTGGCAAAACAACAGGGAGTTAATGCAGATGGCACCTGGCAAGGGACTATCGCATTGAGCAATAAGACAATGGGGAGTCAATGCACCCAAGGGGCAAGGCTTGACAAGACAAGCCTAGGTCAAATTATGCAGATGGCAACTGAGGGACTGTCGTGACATTGAGCAATAAGACAATGGGGTGTCAAATTATGCAGATGGCACGAATTGAGGCTCTTTAAGAGCAACAATTTAAATTGTAAACATATGTTCAATCTATATCATTTTGGATATAAAGACTCTAGCTAAGAGCAACGTCTCTCAATGTAATCATATACATAAAGCTATAATTGCTATTATCCCTCTTTGGATCAATACAAAACTTGGGTCTTATGGCATCATGTCTTCTTTCTATTTATTAAAAGTTTTGTTAAATTTTGTGCATATTGCCGAGTGACAATGTTATTTTCATGAAATATTTAAGTCTCCTTTCATGGATTTATAAATTTATCACGTCAACGAAAAACGTCAAGGAAAAATATTAAAAATAATTAAATTAACAAATAACTTAGATATAGCTAGAATTTCTAATATAGGATTATTTCAAATTCTTGCATGTTGGTGCAAAAGTATAGATTGAAAAAACAATATTTTTATGTGAATATGATAGAGCCACAAAGTGAACTTTTGATTTGGGAAGGAAAAACGTCAAGGAAAAATATTAAAAATAATTAATTTAACAAATAACTTAGATATAGCTAGAATTTCTAATATAGGATTATTTCAAATTCTTGCATGTTGGTGCAAAAGTATAGATTGAAAAAACAATATTTTTATGTGAATATGACAGTGCCACAAAGTGAACTTTTGATTTGGGAAGAAACTTTTTAGAAAGTAAAATTTTGATTTGGAAAGGATATTTTCATAAACTAAAGTTTTCATTTGGGAAGGATTTTTGGGCTTCGTCCAAAAACAACACAAAAAGTCCAAAATTAATGAAATAGGTGTTTCATCAATCAAAGGCTCCAAATAAATATCTGTGTTTTTAATGTTATGTTTCCCTAGAATTATAAGGGATAACATAACATGTTCTTTCTTAATAGCCATAGAGGGTGGAAGATTATAATTCACCAATATCACTGTCCATACACTATAGGAGGTGCTTTTGAGACTAAATGGGTTCACACCATCCATACCCAATCCAAGTCTCAAGTTCATGGGTTCTCCCTTGAAGCTTGGCCACGTGTCTTCAATATGCTTCCACGCAAGAGTGTTTGTGTGAGATCTCCACTTGCCATCGATTGATCGATAAGAGGAATGCCATGACATGAGCTCTGCAATAGATTTTCACTTGAACATATGTTGGATGTAAGAGATTATGGGAAAATGTCATAGAACCTTACAAGGCACATCCAAATTTACTCCCATCCAGTCTCATGAGCCCATTCCAAACCGTAGAGCCGCATGCCTACTCCCATGCAATTAGGAGTCCCTTCTCCAGAGGTGAGTGCCCGTCGTAGTAGCTCATCACAACATAGTAGCAAGGAGAGTCATGGCACAGGATGCATGGCATAGTGCTTTGGGCGTGGGAATGATTCAGATTCAGACATGGTAGAGGGTGATGGTACAATCTACGATGATATCACTGAGACGGATGGTATCTTACAAGATGCACGGGGGAAGGACGTCATATCCTTCATGTGCTCTATAGTTCATAAGAACTATAGAGATCTTTTTATTCCATTCAAAGAGCACAAAAAAAAGTTTGGTTGAGGATACTATCAAGACTTTATGCAGGAGGTATCCCAATCTAGAACGTAATGAGTTCACTGAATTTTTAGTGTTTTTATAGCATATTTATGGACATGTTTCTAAAGAAGTTTAAATTACTATAAATAAGTATTAACTTGGGCTTATATATCACTCTCATAAAATACATGTAATATTTAATACTATATATGCAAGATTTTTCAAAATATAACTCCATAGATGTGCTCAAATGGGGTGTTTTGATCAATTTGAGTGGTTGAATGACTATATTTGGACATTGGATATGAAAGTTATGTCACTTTTAAAAGTGTTGTCTAAGGTAGTTTTTCCAACGAAACTACCTTGGGAGACCTGCTTCAAAGGGGTTTCGCTAGCAAAACTGCCTAGATGGCTTGCTTCAATGAGTTTTCTTTGAAGAAACCCTTTCACAAATATAGGTTGAGAGCTCGTTGAGAGAGGGTTTTCAATGTCACCCCCTATTAAGTAAAAGTTGTAAGAAGGATCATAAGGAAATTTTTATAGAGAAATCTACTCTACATGTGGGTTTCTTCAAAAGCCATCCCATTATGCTCTCACCATTCCTAAAGATTCACCTAAAGATTTTTCTATAAAATAGGCATTGCTATAATACTTTGCATATTTCTAAGTGAAACTATGTTTTCTTCTAATCGATTTTGGCCATATTTATGCATAGTTGGAACTTTTTTTTTTCCTTCGCTCAGACGCTTGGAAGATTTCGCTCAGAAAATGCTCATCGCCTCTGCAGCACGTGAGGCACCGCGGATCCAGATGGAGTGATATGGATGCTTACATTTTGGAGCAGGGGGTATTGCATCATAGGCCCAATTTGTAAGTATCGATCTCAAAGTATATTGTGTTTATGTGGTCTATTAGGAGGTTGTTCCTTTGTTCTAACCCCTCTGCAAATTGTGTCATCTTGCAGCTAGATATCATGGGCAGATACCCTACTCCTGCTGAGACAGCCTCCCATCATGGACATGGTAGGTGATCTACTTGGAGGCACTTCTATGACAAGGGTTTGATTACTTAGGAGCAGTGTAGCTGGGATACAAGAACACTCTTACAAGTATTTAAAAGTATTGTGACGCCAAAAATTGATATTTTTAATTTGGCATTGGTATTGTTTTTCTCTATGTTTAATAAGAGTTTGAGTATCAAGTGATAGCCTAGCAGCTCTCACTTATTTCTATTTTCTATGATATTGTATAGGATTGAGAGGATGAGTGGAATGGCTCATTGTAAATACCATAGGTATGAATTATAAATACCTTGGTATAGGGTGAGAGTTATTTGTGTATGGGATATTATGGAGTTTTTAGAAAATAGGAAGAGTGAGTCATATAAAGAGGTGGGCTCATGTCCATGTGTTCCAATAATATAAGAGCAATCACATGCCAAGCATGTGGAAGGCATGTGGAGGAGTGTGAAGTCAAGAGGAATCCTTCTAGAATTCCTATGTGGAATAAGGAGGATGTGGACATGTGGAAAAGAGAGGGTCCGTACAGGCTCCATGTGGGAAGACTCTTGACTTTCTCAATATTTTAAGAGTCTTGAGCATCTTGTGATGGGACACATGGCAAGAGTAGCCAAAAAGGACATGGATGGTGACATATGGGCTTATGTAATTGATGGGGAAAAGAATCTACAGGCACAGCAATTATAAATGGGTGAAGGAGGGTGACAAAATCTCTATAAAAGGAGCCCTCCTCTCCCTTGTTCATCAATCTCTTCCACCATTAGGCCTCATGTTGCTGTAGCTCTAGTATCCTCAAGCCTCTTCCATGAGCCTTCTCTCCCTCTTGTAGATATTCTCTTATGTAGACTCTTGAGTCCATCTCTCTCTAGTCCATTTTCTCTCTATGAGTAGTCTTGGAGCTTCTGCTCCCTCTTGTACATATGAAACCTCTTCTTCTCGCTTGTGTTTATAGTGTTTTGAGTTGCATTGGAGTGGAGTCTCACTCTATTGGTAATGAAGGTCACTTCAAGTTCTCCCTCTCTTGAGTGTCTCTTCCCTTTTCTTTCTTTCAAAGCCTTAAAAGTTCTTTCTATTTGGCTGCTCACTATGCACACATGGTCCATCTGTTTCCCGAGCCACCATGCAAACTTCTTTCCCTCTTCTAGGAAAAATTTATGAGGGGTGGATCGTTGATGAAAGTGGAGTCTTGAGGGAGCATCCTGCTCAAGTGAAATTAGCATGGGTGGAGGGTAGTTTTCATGATAGTTTGACCCCCTGTTAGTGTTTTGCTCATAACTTTTTGCTCAATAGTACAATTTTAAAATTTATATCAATGCAAAGCTCTCTTTAAGACGCATGTTCCTATGTGATCAAATCTTGAATCAGATACCACTGTAAAAGGTTATGACTCTTTGTGTCTGATAGTCTGTTTTCATGATAGTTTTTACCCCTATCTAGTAAACTGTCCATAACTTTTTGGCTACTGCTCTGTTTCTTACAAAACATATATCAGTGTGAAGCTCTATTTAAGGTGCATGTCTCTTATGCTTAGATATTGAATCAGATATTATTGCAAAATGTTATGAGTCTCTATGTTTGACAGTCTATTTTCATGATAGTTTTTACTCCCTTCCAGTAAACTGTCCATATCTCTACAACCATCTATCTGTTTTCAACGAAACTTATATCAACGCAAAGCCCATCTTGAGGCATCTCTTTGTGTGTTTGAATCTCTAATATCATGTCTTTACTAAAAGTTATAGGGCTCTGTGTCTAATGATAGTTTGTAGAGTGTTTTGAGCTAAGTGTAAAGGTGTCTATGAAAGAGGTGCAATGTTTCCTCAGAATCTACACATCCGACCCAATCAGCCCCTTCAAACTCCTCGATATATATCAGTTCATGTCATGTTGAGCCACAAGATCTTCTTTCAACAACGTATCACTCTTGTCTTTGGCACAAACCGCCGACTGGCTGAGATCCTTTCCTTCTCCCTATGCTTGAGTACAACATCACTTGCGAAGTTACCATCTTCATTCTCATCTAAGGGAGGAAAGTATGGTGTGGTATCTTGGCATAAAAGCTTCTTTTCAATGTCCCTTTCTCAATGATAAATATCTTTGTCAGTCAGTTTGAAAGCAGCAGGAAGTAAAGAGGTGCGTGAAGTTTATTACCCCCAACTTCATGTCACATCTTTTGGTGGAGACACCAGGTACGTTTGGTATTGGATTCATCCCACCTTACTAAACGATCTTGGGTATACTTGATTGCATGTTATGTCTAATATAGGCATGTGTTTCTGATGAGATAAAGAAGATGCCTAGAAGAACTCCATTAGAAGAGATTGCAGCTCGTTTAAGAGAACTTGAAGATTGTCAAGGTGATGCTCAAGCTATTCGCACAATCACCATGATCATATCCTTTATGTTTGCATTGTTGAATATGTTGGTGAATTGACAACTCCGGCAGTAGGCACAATGATAGATTGGGAATTGTTTCATGTAGTGGCAGCTTGGTGTCAAGAAGCATTGAGTCTTTGGGTAGTTTTTGACTATAACAGTGGAGTGGTGATTCTCAATGCTTTCAACTTTTTTTGCTATGCAGATGAAGAGTACAATATCTTGAAGCCGTTATGTGCACTTCCAATTGTGAGAAAGGTGATTCTTGAATGCATGTATACACAATGTTTTCATGGTGCTGGTTGGTCACTTATTTTTGAAGATTTTGTTGAGGATCACATTGTGGAGGGTTTTCAACAAGTGGTTATGCATAATAAGTTGCTCTTGGTATACTAAGGCTCTGTGGGATCTTGTTTGGGATATTATTTGAATCTTGGTGTTTCCTTTTTGTGTTTCATCATGGTGAAGATTCTAGTGTTTCAAGGGACCCAAGGGGAAGACCTGGAGTCTTATCTTCGGGATTTTGTTCGAGGATGCCGGCTTTCTGGATGGTCCATGAAGGATCGGGCGGAGATTTTGCCTGATTTTCTTGAAGGTGTAGCCTTGACTTGGCATGAGGCCTTGCTTGACTCTACCAAGGAGGACTGGGACCAAGTGATGGCAGCAATGAAGCAGAGATTTGGGACAGTGGGGTTGCCAAATGCTTTGATGTTGTAGTTGGACCGATTCTATCAAGGAGAGGGTGAGATGGTCTCTACGTTGGCAATCCGATATGAAACTTTATGGACAAAGTATGAAAGGGCAGCTTTGTGAGCTGTGGCATTTGCATCATCGGCCCCTCAAAGTCTCTCAAGGATGGAGCACTTAAAGATGAGCAAATTTGTTATGGCTTTGGAGCCTCGTCTTCGCGCAAAAGTAATGAGTAAAGATCCAACAACATACATGGAGGCACTTCGCGTTGCGACCAAGAAAGAAGCTTCTCTAAAGATCGAATCCTCTTTTGTGTCTTGAACAGCTTCAACTTCTAAGGTGGAGGTAATGGGCACTCCTCAAGTACCAAAGTCCTCTGAGTTAGATCATAATATCTCACGATTGATGGCAGAGTTTGCTGATTTGAAATTGCATTTGGTTAATGCACGACAACCTAGAGCACCAAAGAGTGAAGATAGGCCTCGAGATAAGAGTGGGGTCACTTGCTATGAATGTAATGAAAAAGGTCAATATCGCCCTGAGTGTCCTAGATTGAGAAAGAAAGAAGAAAAACAAGTATCCTTGTTAGAAGCTTCTTCAGGGGATGTAGAAAGAGAGGTAATGATGGCTAAGGGGGCGTGGTAAAGCAAAAGAAGAAGAAGAAAGCAAGGAAGAAGTAGATGAGGAACATCAGGAAGAGGAACACTGTAGTAAGAAAAATAAGGCATCTAGAAGGAGAATTAGCCAGTCAGACTTTCCTTTAGGACAAGGAATTGGAAGCTATGATTTCTTGTCCGACCTTAAAGAAAAGGAAGCTCATATCACCTTTGGTTAATTACTTGCTTTGTCTCTAAAACTATGGAAGGAATGGGGAAAGCTAGCAAGCACAAGAGTGTCAAAGAAGAAAAAGAAGAAAAGTGCCATTCCTCTTGTTCAAAAGGTAGATATAGATGTTGGTGATGATGTACCTGTGGTTGATGTGATCATTGATGGTCAAGTGATTTCTAATGTGTACATTGATGGAGGTGCATCGATTAATGTCATGAGTGAGAAGACCATGATAGATGCTGATTTAAAATACTCTAGTACTACCTCCCCTTATTGCATGGATGACAACACTAGGGTTAAGACCTTGGGAGTTGTGAAGAATCTAGAAGTGGATGTATGTGGAATTTCTGTGCCGACTACTTTTCAGGTGATCCCTACCAAGCCAGATGCATATCCCACACTCAAAAGCAGAGATTCAATATATGCCTGGAAAATCACAACCTCCACTGAATTCTATGCCTAAACCATCACAATCGAGTCCACGCTTGGAAGTTGACAAATTCTATGCCCGAAGGAAGAGTCCATATATGCATAAAGCATCAAAGCCTCGAGAGAAAGAGTCTCCTTCCAAAGCATCACAACGGAGTCCACAACAAGCATCAGAATCTACTTCATTGTGAATCTTTATGATTGGGGTTTAGCATGTACATGAGGGATGCGTCAATTTTACGAGCAAAAACCTATGAGCAGGTTTATCCGAGCGGGTTTTTCAAGAGATTTTTAAAAATGTTTTTCTTTAGGAAACATGGTTTTTACACTTTTATTTTCACTAGAACTAGATCCCTTTATCATAAAAATATACAGACTAGTCACTCATTCATTTTTACACAACATAATTTTCTTATTTAGATCCCTTTGTAATTTTGGGAAGGACTTGACTACGCAAGCTGAAAGCTGTTGAAAAGTGGGATACTGGAGAATTGATTTTGCAGGGAAATGATAAGAAGGTGTGCTACAACATCAGAAGCTGCAAAAAGAAAGTTGTCAAGGAGGAGTCTTCAACATCAGAGAGTTCAAGCTCTGACTTAACCGATGAAGAAGAAGAGACAAGGTGTAGCTCCGAGGAGTCCAACTTAGAGGGTGAGGTGGAAGGAGTGGCCTTTGGTCTTTGTCTTGGTGCTGATCGGGATGAGTCAGGAAGGAACAAGGTGGTGGTGCAAGAAGATCCTGTAGAGACACTTCATGTGGAGGATGTGGAGCACACTAAATGACGCCAATGCAATGAAGAGTTTCTTGGTGATTCTCTATCAGGTAGTGAGAAGCTCCAGTACTTAGATATGTTAGATGATTTTCCATGTCTCTTTGCAACAAGCTATTCACAGGTTCGACCAGTCTCTCTTGTGGAGCACAAGATTGAGTTGCAGCCAAAAAGCAATCCAGTTGTGCAATGCTTAAGGCAATTGGGGGTGATCCAAGCTGAGGCACTAAAGAAAGAGGTAACACAACTACTTGAGGTGGGATTCATCTTTCCTATTGATGATTCAAAATGGATATCTCTTCTAGTTATCACACCAAAGAAAGGAAATAAGTGGCGAGTTTGTGTGGACTTTCGTCCTTTGAATGCATGCATTAACAGGGATCATTTTCCTTTGCCATTCCAAGATGAAATACTAGACCAAGTAGTAGGGCATGAGATGTATTCCATATGTGATGGGGTATTTTGGGTACATTCAAATTCGTATTCGAGAGGAAAATCAAAAGAAGACATCATTTGTCACACCTTGGGGAGTTTTTGCTTACAGAGTGATGCCTTTTGGGTTGACCAATGCACCAGCTACATTTCAAAGGTTCATGAGTCAAGTCCTGAAGCCTTACTTGGGAAAGTTCATAAGGGTGTTTTTGGATGATTTTTGCATTTATTCTCGACACATAGATCACATGGAGAAGTTAAAGATGGCCTTAGCTAGGATTGATGAAGCAAAAGGGTGCCTAAATCCTAGCAAGTGTCATTTGGATAAAAAAAAAGTAGTCTTTTTTGGGCATATTGTGTTTGAAGAAGGCTTGAAAATGGATCTTGACAAGATCCAAGCAATCATGGCATTGCCAACTCCTGAGAGTGTCACTAGTGTTTGCAAAATTCTAGGAAAGAGCAAGTATTATCAATGCTTTTGTGATGATTTCATAGAGATAGTGCATCCCATGAACTTGTTGATAAGAAAAGAAGTTTCTTTCCAATGGGGTGTGGAGCAACAAGAGTCTTTCCAGCAACTTAAGGAGGCCATGAGTAAGGGCCTAATATTGAAGCCCCCTGATTGGTCTCAAGACTTTTATGTAAATCCAAGTGTATCTTTGCATTCAATTGGTGCTATATTGCTACAAAAAGGAGAGGCAGGTAGAATGCGACCCATCTATTATGCCAGCCGAGAGGTTACATAGGTGGAAACAAGGTATGAAGAAATGGAGCAGCAAGCTCTCTCTTTGGTGTTTTCAATCAAAAAGTTTCGCTCCTATTTATTACCTCGACCATTTTTCTTCCTTACCTCTCAGTTTGTATTAGCATATCTAGTTCGCAAGCCTAATCCTGGGGGGAGATTTGCAAAATGGTTGTCAGAGCTTCAAGAGTTCTTTTTCTCTTTTGTCACTGAAAATACCACTAGGTCCACTATGGCAGATTTGCTCACAGGACGGGAGGATCTAGGAGAAGAAAAGAAATGTAAGGAGAACATTAAAGATGAAAGAGATACACCACCAACTTCTTTTGTTTTGTATTTTGATGGGGCTTTTAGTCCTTCACACCCACAAGGAGCCGGGGGGATAGTCTTGATGAATTTTGAAGGTCAAGAGGTGTGGGCAAGAGGACAAGAGCTTCCAAGTATCACAACTAACAATGCAGCTAAGTATAATGCTTTGAAAACAAATGCAAGGGCATTACAAGACAAGAAGTCCTCATTTGAAGGAGCTTAATCAAAAGGCTATGGCACTATGTAGTCAATTTTATTTTTGCAATTTTGTTCATATAAACAGAAAAGAAAATTGAAGGGCATATGAGTTAGCTACTCAAGCCATTGTAATACAAGACTGGGGGGTGGTTTCTTGGGTAGACACTGGATGGCCAAAACTACAAGATGTTCAGCAATATGTGGAAGAAGGCATGTTTCCTCCAGGGTTAACCCCAGAACAGAAGCAGAGATTGGTTACTTTTGGCCACGCCTCCATAAGGATGTATATGAATGTCACCAATGGAACCTATCAGTTTGAGGATGTTGACGGCATGGTGACACCCGGACGTAGCGATGAGTATCGCCTTAAATTCTTGTATGCTCAACCACCTTGAGGGCCAGCAGACCCTCTCTGATATTAGAGAGGATCTGCTAGGGGGGGAAAGATGTGATGCCAAAAATTGATATTTTTAATTTGGCATTGATATTGTTTTTCTCTATGTTTGATAAGAGTTTATCAAGTGATAGCCTGGTGGCTCTCACTTATTTCTATTTTCTATGATATTGTATGGGATTGAGAGGATGAGTGGAATGGCTCATTGTAAATACCATAGGTATGAATTATAAATACCTTGGTATAGGGTGAGAGTTATTTGTGTATGGTATATTATGGAGTTTTTAGAAAATAGGAAGAGTGAGTCATATAAAGAGGTGGGCTCATGTCCACGTATTCCAATAATATAAGAGCAATCACATGCCAAGCATGTGGAAGGCATGTGGAGGAGTGTGAAGTCAAGAGGAATCCTTTTAGAATTCCTATGTGGAATAAGGAGGACGTGGACATGTGGAAAAGAGAGGGTCCCTATGGGCTCCATGCGGGGAGACTCTTGACTTTCTCAATATTTTAAGAGTCTTGAGCATCTTGTGATGGGACACATGGCAAGAGTAGCCAAAAAGGACATGGATGGTGACATACGCGCTTATGTGATTGATGGGGAAAAGAATCTATAGGTAGCAATTGTAAATGGGTTGAGCTAAGTGTAAAGGTGTCTATGAAGGAGGTGCAATGTTTCCTCGGAATCTACCCATCTGACCCAATCAACCCCTTCAAACTCCTCGATATATATCAGTTCATGTCATGTTGAGCTGCAAGATCTTCTTTCAACAACGTATCGCTCTTCTCTTTGGCGCAAACCGGCTGGCTGAGATCATTTCTTTCTCCCTATGCTTGAGTACAACATCACTTGGGATGTTACCATCTTCATTATCATCTGAGGGAGGAAAGTATGGTGTGGTATCTTGGCATAAAATATTCCTTTTAATGTCCCTTCCTCAATGATAAATATCTTTGTTAGTCAGTTCGAAAGCAGCAAGAAGTGAAGAGGTGCGTGAAGTTTATTACCCCCAACATGTCACAGTACTTTAAAAATATCAATGTTGTAAACAAAGATTTGATTTTTCATACATTTATACATGTTGTCCCTCATTTACGGGCTCTTGGGGTATTGAGGAGGAAGAAGGCAACAAAGAAGGCTCCGAGGGTGTTGGGAGCGGTGATGGGAGCGATGATGAGGATGCCTCCGATTAGTCATAGAAGTAGTGCTAGCTACCTAGTATTCTTTTTTGTACCTGAAGACACATGTAGCTTGGCTTCATGCTATATCTATATACAAACACTTTTTGGGCTATGAGTTCAATAGAGCTCTATAGATGTGCGCGGAATCGTGCAAATTAAAATGTTGCTAACTATAGGAATTCCATTTCACATTATAGAAATAAGATTCCTGTAACCACACAGCATTCTGTTTTATTTTTATTTTTTTGCAGAGCATCTATAAGCGTGTCTATTAGCATTGTTATAAGCGTGTCCTGCTGTTTTTTTAATTTTCCACAAAGCATCTATAAGCACATTTATTAGCGCATCTATAAGTGCATCTCGCTATTATATAGACACGTGTTTAGATGCGGGTCTATGGATGTGCTAATAGACGCACCCGTCACTTTTTAGTTTAATACCAAAAATGCATCTGAAAATGTGCCTATGGTCCCTTTTTCTTGTTGTGGCTATCTAGAGGAAAGACAAAATGGATTTTGTGAAGGGTACTTGTGAGTTTATGATCAACAATATAATCAGAGAGTTAGATCATCAATGAATGGAGAAAGACTACATTGGGAAAGGAAAGGTCAAACACCATTGCAACAACCAATGAGAAATATTGTTACAGGCAATTCGTGGTATCCATAGGACCATCTAATAAAAAGCTACCATGGACAATGTCTACAGTGCGCTTAGATAATTTGCTAAAAATTGTCAAGCTTGTTCTCGGGGGGTTCACTATGTATAGACCCTCTATAGCACGTGCGTTCAAGGCATATTTCTAAAGTCCCTTATCTGTAAATTTTTCATTAATAAAATGTACCCCTTTTCTATACTATTGTGTAAATTTTTTCCAAAACTATTTTAAATAGTCCCTTATGTATATTTATTTTTGTAAATTTTAGAAATAAAAAATATCCTTCTATTGAACTCACGTGATAGGGTTACATATGATGAGTGACCCCCCCGAGAGCTTGTTGAAGTTGTCTCATGTATATTTTCACTCTCATGTTTCTTCTATGGATGGTTTTTGAAGGGTTTTTGAAGCCTTCACACTATATGAAAGGCTTGGTTTGTCCAACATTATCTCCCTTTTTTTCCTATAAATGTTCTTAAAGATATCAAATTTCATGGCGATGCCACCCTATGGTCATGAATGTAAACATACATAGATGCAAACTTACAAACTCATAAGGATGCACTGCCAAGAAACCCTATGTACCACGTGTGCTTCCCATGTGTTGAAGTGGTATTTCAAAACCCCTCGACCAAAATCCCCCCCCCAATATGACCAGTTTTGTTCACTTATGAGCTAAAGAATTTTTTATAAAGTTGATTTAAAAAACCCCTTTTGTTATTGTAACCCTGTCAAAATTTTCCCAAAAGCTGAATTAAAATACTGTACTTTTGAATGCATATGTTACACTAAAATTCTATGAGGTGAATACCTCTAGCTTACAAAATGGATGCTTAACAAAGAAAATATGCTAGTATATACAAGTCAAATTGTCAATCAATATGATACACATAATCGTTCATTTTCTTATAGTCCTTGAGTTTCTTTGATGCTAACATCAAATTTTTCACTAATATAGCTACCGCAATGGAGTGCTACCTTGAGATTAAAATAGAGTGTGCTTTTGGAATGTTTTCTGGTCTCAAGATGTTGACATGTTCCTATTTAGAAACATTCCAAGGCAAGAGCTTAGAAATGGATTCAACCATGTGTGGCTCTTTTAAAAAAATTATGCACCAACACACTCATATAAAGTTGCATTCTCTCCCTACAAAACATTCACCATTGCAATGAACAAATGCTTTTTTGAAAGGCACCACTATCCCTAACCTCTTGCATGTCTTGCTATGTATGGAAGACCTACATGGGTATCCATTATAGTAGCTTGAATTGTTTCTACCTTCATCTTATTTCCTTGTCCCTCCATTGTTGTTTTGCTTCTCTTCTTCTTCTCCCTTTTTGCATGTGTATCTGAATTGTGAATGGGAAACTTATTTTGGAACTTTTCCTTTGCTTCATTGTTTTAAACTTAACATTGACGATTCCTTCAATTATGTCGCTTGTTCTTTGTATTCTTACCTCCTCTACTATCATTACCTTGCTGAATTCCCACCCAATGTGTCTTATAGACATCTCCTTTTCAATAACTTTTGGTTTAATTTTGGAAACATCAAACATATCCAACTTTGTCATTAAAGTTCTATGTTTAGCCTTGGGCCTTTTAAATGTATTATCTAACATCTCCCATCAATGTCTATCCATACCACTTTTCATATTCAAATCAATGTGACCGTTATTGTGTATCCTTTTTATTATGATGAAAGAGAGCAACATTATTCATTGGTTCTCTTGTCATGGAAACATACATCTCAATAAACCAAGGATGATTGGTTCTTGATTTCTAAATATTGCTATAAAACTAGCAGAGCATTGCAGGAATTCGAATTTAGACTAGCATATGTACACATCTTTTGAGGTTTATATGTTAAATTCAGTAAGAATAGAAACAGCAAGTACATGGCATATTATACACATTTCAAAGGAGAGTTCTTTCATTCTTGAATCACGTAGAAAGCAACTACAATATCAACAAGCACTTTTGTGCATGCTCAAATTGGAACTGTTCTGACCTTGACAACGAGTGATTATCTCCTTTTCTAAGATGTAGTGTATTGATATACCTCTAAATGATCACCACCAGTGATTTTCCAGTTTTCCTGGAGCGTTTTGGTAGATCTACTATTGCTTTAAACTTGGCAGACCTGCCCTCCGTTCAACACCCTCATTTATATTGTGAAGATTCGACTGACTGCTAAGGCTCCCGATGAGGTGCGTGATGATGAATTCATACAGCCCGGCAGACACAGTAAAGACTGTGCCCGCATGAATCAACTTTCGGGTCCAGTTTTGCTTCCTGTATCTTCCTAGTCAACTGGTAGAACCCCGGCGTATCTTCCTAGTCAACTGCTAGAACCCCGGCGTAGAGGCTTATGCGAGATGGGTCGGAAACGATTTTCCCTTCCGACCTCTCTTATTTGAGCGATCACCTCGAGTAGCTTTGCTCCGCATTCTCGATTCGAACAGTGGGGAGTCTCTACCATAACTTCCATCCATGTTGGTAAGGCTTGCCAAGCTCACATACTGCGAGCCGCCCAGAGAAGGTTCTAAATCTAGTTCTGAGTGATTTCTGTTCGTCTGGGCAGTCGTATTGTTGCTGGGAGTGCGAGGGTAGCGGCCTACGGAAGAGGCCATCGACGAAGGCGCGCTAACATTGTTAGATCGGAAGACTGTTGAGTAATTAGGACTGACAACGCAATCGTAATGCCATGTGTGATCGAGCAAGTCGTCGAGGGAGAGGATTTCAGTAGGGGCATGAACTGAGAGATGAGGCTTGTACATGGTGAAGGGGGTGGACACAAGAGCACTGGATGGATGCGAAGCAAGTGTGACTAGAGCAGCCAGCGGAAGGATACAAGGTTAATGCATTTGAAGCAAGCAAAAACGGTGCTTAAAGTGGCACCTACAAGAAGCCAGAAGCGATGGAAGATGTACAAAGGAGGATGATAACAGGAGGAAGCGTGTTGGGCAGATGGAAGGATTAAAATGGAGCGAGGAAGGAGGATTTATGGAGGGTGACCGATGGTTCTGGGAAAGAGAGAGGGTGCGAGAGGAAAGGGCAGGGAGGAAGGAAGGTTGAAGGGGTAACGTGACAACATGGGGCGAGAGAGAGAGAGAGCACGTCTTCCGAGGATTTATGAAAGTGTAAGACGAACATGGACAAGGAGACCGCGTGCTACCGATAGAGATGATGCCTAACTTTGTGAGACATGTGGCACGAGCACCTCATTACCGCATACGAGTAAATGGACCCCTCTACGACAGGCTTCCTCTCTCTCCCCTCTCTCTCTTCGCCACTAGAAGAAATCTATGAGCAACAATCTCTTGCATAGAGACAGACAGTAATGTTAGGCTGGATGATGAGGTTAGGGGAAAACCTAGAACCTCACACTCCTCTGAGTGCCACGTGGAAAATATAAATATAAATGTCCATGACCCCAAGCACCACTCCGGCTACTAAGAGTACTGGACATTGAGTAATAAGTAATCTTGGTCTTTCTTGTGCAAGACACCATACAAGATCCCTTGATCGTGTCGTTCCCGATCGTGGAGTACCCTGCGAGAAGGCCGCATCAACAAACTCAACTGGCATGAGTTTTCAAACTTTGGAGTGGCCCCATTTTTTAATTGTGGGAGCTTCGACTTGCCACAACGTGAGGACAGGCCACATCCACAAAGTTACAAAGCTCCACTTTAGCCACATTTGCATTTCTCAAACATCAACTTGCCATATTTGTGAAATTGGAATCTGTATCATTTACTGTGCTATCCAGTTTGTGAAGCCATGCACGTGAAAATCTCCTTCAAATCTCATCCTCCTCCTCCTTAATTCAATTACTCTTTGCTTCTAAAAAACTTAAATCGTAGTCTTATAACTATGCCACAGGTTGCCACTCTCAGGATGCATCATGCCATTCATCTTGACCCGCGAGGCTGCTCCGTTAGCTACACAAGCGATTCTACTCCGCTGATGGCCACATAAGCAATCATCCAACCCATGATCTCTTTACCTACCATCTATGAACACGAACGAAAATCCTTCCCTCTTCTTTGCATAACAGATGCCAACATCAATGCGCTCCGACATGGTCTATGCTACATTTTCATCCTAAAATTACAACAATGTTGCCATCCTACTCCCATTAACTACGCGAAAAATTACTACATTGTCTAATTACAAAATTAAGTAATAAAGATTTAACAATGTCAATACCCAAAGCAAATCTCAAAAACCTATCTTCACATTTTCAAGATGTGGTTTCCAAGAAACTTTGATGCTCAAGGCATCTTCTTTCTTGTATTGGAAGAGCAAATCCACCATAAAAAATGATGCTTAGGGAATGATACTCATTATTATCTAGGTGGCTAGAGACATGAGCCATGGTGCTTAGGGACTCTTTTTCTTTCCTAGGAAACTGGAGGCATGTTTTGTCTCAATGGAAAAAGCAATAATATTCATGATTATTTAAGTTAAGAAATTTTGACCACACATCTTCCACCATCAGTTGACCACCTTTAAAAACTTAATCTCACATATCTCAAACTTTCTATGATACATGCCCAAAATATGTGTTGCAAGTTTGTCTATGCTTCACATACATGTGCGGTCACAAACTCACTTGCATAAGCACCCTTAGATACCCCTCCATGATGCATGCCTTCGATGTCATCTAGAAGTAGAATCATATTATGCCAATTTCTAATTAGTTTGTTTGAGACACATTCTTATACTTGGGGATTTCTTTGTTACTACACATACTTGCTTTTGTATTCCCTTCGTTATCCCTTTCCATAACCATAAAATTATGTAGTTCCACCAAGAATCCTTTCACATACAAGTTTAATTATATGGCTACTCATGGTCAACCTTTGCACTTTTCCCTTAAATATCAAAGTTATATTCCCTATGATCTCTTAATTCATCTTGCAATGTCTTTTTTTTCATTCACCTTTGCACTATGCCTATCCATATGCATATTGTAATATCGTTGATCCTTTTCCTTGATGCCTTTTCAAGAATACCTCACAAAAGGAAGTCACAGCACTGATTTCCTTGTATGCTACAATTTGGAGTTGAAAAGATTAGTACCAACTAGATCATAAAAACAATGTTAAGAAAAAATAAGCAAAGTTGTCTAGAATTTGAGTAGATCTAGAAACACTTAAATACAAATAGAACAAAATTATCATTGATCAAGTTGCAAGAAAGGAAATTGAATGCTTTTAGGAAACTAAGTAGACATAATCACATTATTTAAACCTTGGGGGGGTCACTCCTAAATACATTAGGGGAGAAATGAGGTCTCAAAAGGGCCTCTAATTAGTGTTTCCTAATTTCAAGGAATTAGAGAGGGATTTGAGGTGTACCAATGAGAGTGCTCCTTTGTGTGGGGCAATGGTAACCTAGTTATTGGTGCAATTTACTAAATAAAAAATGCATCTCTTCATTTGCAACTCCTCCCCCCTTAACCCATGCTTGACCACCCTCCCATGTGCACCCACCCCAGATCATCCCCAAATCTCATCTATGTCTTTGTGGGCCCTTGTGGACGAATTTCTCTTCTCCTTAGGTGTGTTGCAGGTCTGCCCCCTCTTTCTCTGCTCCTCTACTCTGGTCCAATTGCCCTCTCCCTCCATTGTGGGACCTTTTGGACGAATTTCTTTTGTCCTCTAGCCTATTGCAGGTCTGCCCCCTTTCTCTGCTCCTTTGCTCTGGTCCAACTGCCCCCTCCCTCCATTGTGGGACCTTTTGGACGAATTTCTTTTGTCCTCTAGCCTATTGCAGGTCTGCCCCCTTTCTCTGCTCCTTTGCTCTGGTCCAACTGCCCCCTCCCTCCATTGTGGGACCTTTTGGACAAATTTCTTTTGTCCTCTAGCCTACTATAGGTCTGCCCCCTTTCTCTGCTCCTCTGCTCTAGTCCAACTTCCCTCTCCCTCCATTGTGGGACCTTTTGGATGAATTTCTTTTGTCCTCGGGGGGTCCACTAGGGTTTATCATATGGTACCACGTGAGTCTAAGGGAGGGGGGTTATATAAGGAAGGAAGGTATATTTTATAAGGTAAGGTCCCATAAATAGGGGGTAGATAAGGAGAATTTTCATATATTTATTGCATGCAGGTGACGTCTCCTTATTACTACTAGTGAATCCCCCATGCCTCTAGCCTACTGCAGGCCTGCCCCCTCTCTCTCTTCTCCTTTGCTCTGGTCCAGCTGCTCTCTCCCTCCATTTTTCAAAATTTGGGTTGCAACACCTCCTACAACTGGTCTTCTCTCTCCTACTCTTCTCACTGTTTCTGTGCCTCCTCTTGCTCTATCCCCTCATGCTCTACCTCCACCTTCTCTTTCCTCTCTTGATCTGCCCTCTCTTGCTCTATGGCCTCTTGCTTAGCCGCCATAGCCTACAGGTTCTCTTTCCCTTTTGCAGTGGTACAGGCTTTCTTCATGACTTGGAGGACATTAAAAGCATTGATGGTTTTATTGTGTGATTTCGTGTCCAAAGTTTTCAGGTAATATGTATAAAATTTTCATGCCTAAAGTTTTTATGTCTAAAGATTACAGTTTATACCTATTTGCCTTGCTTGCATCATTAAAGGAGACAATGCCATGATGGTAAGCATCCTATGTATTGATTTATATTTTATGGTCTTTTAATGTAATGTGCTTTGTTAGGTTTGCTAATGTAATGGCTATTGAATTGATGCATGAGGCATTTGAGATCACTCATTGGTGCACTATATTAGTCGAGCAGGAGGATACATTGTGGTCTTCCACGTCCGATTTTTAGAATGGCCTACTTAACTACTGAAGTGCATCAAAGTATTGATAGCTTGATCATTGTGATCCACATCACATGGCTTCCCATATTGCATTGTATCCCATTGGCAATGGTGTAAAAAACTTTGTGCCTGGCTACCCTGAGAGGAGAGCCTTAATGGTATTAGTATTAGGATCTTACTTGGGGATTCAAAAGCCTCTTTTTTCTATGTATTAGAGGTAGCAAAGCGGAGGTCCAGGCTATGAAGAGTCTTTGTATTTTAATGGAGAGATTATAATACAAAAATGTACATTTTATCACATTCTCTTCCTTGCAAGATACCATGTCATAAGCAATAATTTTGATTCAGTCATGATTGAAATTTTGAATGTGTTGTTAATTCAATATAAGGTAATGTCACTTTGAATTGTAGAGTATTGTATACACCACCTCCAAGTTTGTTGTGTAGAGAGGTGAACCTTTTAGATGCAAACTTGTCCCTTTTCCTTCATTTGTATCCAAAGTAATTACAAATGTATGACCCCCTCAACTTGTGACTGATTTTTGAAGGTCTTCTACATTGAATTTGAACATTCAGGGAAAAATAGAGTCAAATATCATAGAGCTACTCATGCTCTTGATTTTGAACTAAAAAAACTTGCAATCGGAGTTATAGCGCAAAAGTTATAGCTATTTTACTATTCTCTTCATATTCCATGCAATTCTATTACTTTATATATTTTTGTAAAAATAATTTAGGAATATATTATGAATATTCCAAGTCAAAATAATACTCTCGGCCAAGTTTGGTAATTTTGGTGACCATTTTTGGCAAATGTAGGAGGAATTTGACAATGGCGCAGAAGGCAAAGTTGATTAGGACATCATGGGGTGTCCAAAAATGCACAAACCCACCACGGCATGAATTTGGCCATTTGGAGGGTGTCCAGATGGCCAAATTCATGCCGTGGTGGGTTTGTACATTTTTGGACACCCCATGATGTCGTGATCAACTTTGCCTTCTATGCCATGGTCAAATTCCTCCTTTTTTGCCAAAAATGAACATCAAAATGGCCAAAGTTGTCAAACTCCTTCATCTACCTCTTCAAAGTCTATATTTCTTTATAGGAAATCATGAAGTGCAACAATCCTTTACAAGGTGATATAGTAGCAAACCTAAAAATTAAAATAAAAAATACATGAACATAGCCAACCTCCATGACTAATAAATAATAGAAAATGAAAATTTTAGATTCCTCTTTAGAATATATATTTTCTCATGTAATGCATCAAATTATTTCAAGGTGATTTAGTGATATGAAATCAAATATTTCATTGACATAGCCAACCTAAAAGGTGGCTCTAAAGGCAAGATAAACAAAGAAAATAAAAATTTACAAGGTGATGTAGTGGAAGATCAAAGTCTTCTGGATTAAATTAAAAATTACATTAACATAGCCAACCTACAAGGTTTCTGTTGGAACACTGAAAGGAAAGAGTAGAGTTGACACAAAATCAGAATACTTGCTTATGGAATGAAGAAAAGAGAGGTCCTTAAGTAGGCACCTCATACAAGGTCACTGACATCACTGATGACCTCAAAGCTCCACAATCATCTCCTCAATCTGCTCCTAGATTCACTCAATCATCCTATGTGGCTTTTCCACCACCTAACTGTGCTTGTGGGCACCTAACTGTGCCTCTAGCACTCACACATAGAAACATAAGGTGTGCCTGAGGCATACACCTTGAGATATCCCAACAAACCCCCCCTCAAGGAAATGCCTCAGGCTATGTCAAGGATACATCTAGTCTCATAGTTTCTCATGCCATCTCATGGTGGTCAAGGATAAATCTATGGCTAGGTTCTCATGCTAGCAAGGGTTCCCTTGGGTGTAAGGTAAACAAAAGGGATACAAAAAGACCTTCCAATGGTTATCTCCCTGCATGTACATGCACACAATGTCTGCAGGAGGTACCATGGAACAAAACATACACATGGTCTACATCATAAGGTGACCAGAGGTGTTTACAAAACACACAAAACACAATAGTTTATTTCATTCATTTTGAAGGACTATCCAGGCTGAGTACCTTGACATAAAAAGAGAGATCTGGAGCTTACATAGAGATGTGTTTAAAATGCATAATCTTCAAAGGATGCCTCATCTTGTGGAGGCTCATTCACTGTAAGTAGATTTGCATTTTCTGTCTTTGCTTTGGCTCTGCAAAACTTCTCACTATGGTTGTTTTTGCCACAGTGCTTGCATGGATTAACTTTGAAGCAGTCCTTTGAAAGGTGATTTGTCTTTCCACAGTGATTGCAAGGAGTATACTTGCCCTTCTGGAATTTCATAACATAAGCAGTGTCATTGCCTTTCCTTAGCTCCATATGCCTTTCTTCTTCTTGGAGAGCTGAGATAATGCCTTCAAGGTTAGGATTGGGAAGATTCTTCAAAGTGCTAACAATGTGATCAAAACTTTCAGGCATACTCTTAAGTAACACTGCCATAGCATCATCAGGGGTGATAGGAGAGTTGATAGAAGCTAATTGAGTCATAAGACTCCGCATATAGTTGACATGAGCAGCTAAAGTAGTATCACTTGCCATCTTTAATTCAAAGAAAGAGATTTTAAGTGATAGTTTAGAGATGTGAGAGCTTGCACCAAAAATCATGTCTAGCTTCTGAAGCTTCCGAAGGAGACTCCAAGTCAGAGATATGATGTATGTAATCATCACCCAAAGCTAAAGCAATTATACCATATGCTTTTTCTTCTCTTGCTGGATCCCTTGCCGGTCGTGTCGGAGTTGAAGATTGTCCAGCATTTGAGGCCGTAGAAGAAGTGGTAGGAGTAGGTTTGACAAGTCCCCATAAGTTCTCCCGCATCAATGCAAATTTCACCTTCATTTGCCATGTATGGAAGCCCTTTCCATTGAACTTCTCAAGATTATATAAGGTAGCCATGAGAGGGTCTAACCCAGATATTGGGCAGTGTCTATCTCTCTTACAAGGCAAAAATAACTGAAATACTTCCAAAGTATGAGCACTTGATGTAGCAAATAGTAGTGACTAGATTTCAAACAATGATGCTTCTTTTTACATGCTTCATAGAAGTGGATGAAATAAACACTTTCCAATCAAAACTAGGTCTAGCAAGTCAAAACAAAACTGAAGCAACACTTGTAGTGAAGTTATTGAAAACTTCAAAAGACCAGAAATGCTAGAGTAGCATTTTATGTAGCATCATTTTCAAAAGCATGTCAAAACTGTCAAAACTAGAGAGCTGAACTTGGAGGGCTCATAGCACACTCTTCAAAGCAAAAGAAAGGGGTTTTCTGAGGCAAAAGAAAGCTGGTATACCACAGTAGATCCTCTGGGAAGAAGAGGCGAAAATATGCGTCAGGTCGCCTTCTCCTTCTTCAACAAAGTCGACTGGTTTTTCTCTGGTTTCTCCTTCAATATGCAGCCATTGCTGCTCAGATTTCAGCACAAGGTAGCTCTAGGTATGGAGAAGCTTGCCCTGAAAGGAATTAGACAAAGACGGAGCAGGCGCAGAGAAAATGCAGGAAGAAAATTCGACGAACTTCGTACAATGGCGACCAGCAGAGCTTGCATTTCTTCAATTCCTTGCAGCCCGAAATTTGCCCCAACAAGAGGGATCTCCAACAGGAAGGACGTGGGAAATGGGTGAGAATCGGAGGAGAACAAGCTCAAGCAAATTTTTGGAAGAAGAGGGAGAGATGGTGAAGAAGAAGAAGAGGAAGAAGATGATGATGTGGCAGAAATGGGCTCAAGGGGGATCAAATGGCTCTGATACCATGTTGGAACACTGAAAGGAAAGAGTAGAGTTGACACAAAATCAGAATACTTGCTTATGGAATGAAGAAAAGAGAGGTCCTTAAGTAGGCACCTCATACAAGGTCATTGACATCACTGATGACCTCAAAGCTCCACAATCATCTCCTCAATCTGCTCCTAGATTCACTCAATCATCCTATGTGGCTTTTCCACCACCTAACTGTGCTTGTGGGCACCTAACTGTGCCTCTAGCACTCACACATAGAAACATAAGGTGTGCCTGAGGCATACACCTTGAGATATCCCAACAGTTTCTCCAAAGTGCAAGAAATTATATAGAGAATATATTGCCTAAGAGTCTTACTAGAGATGTGCTACAAGGCACATAAGTTGTCATATTGACAAACTGTCATTTGCTAAGTCACTTTGTAAATATTTTCTTTTCCATGTTTATCTATGTTGAATTTGATGCATCTATAAAGACACATGGATTTCAATTAGGTAGATGAAGGAATTTGATAATTTGGGCCATTCCAATGTCCATTTTTGGCAAATGTTGAAGGAATTCGACCACAGCACTGAAGACAAAGTTGGTCAGGATGTCATGGGGTGTCCAAAAATGCAAAAACCCACCACGGCGCGAATTTGTCCATTTGGAGGGTGTCCAAATAGCCAAGTTCGTGCCATGGTGGGGTTTGGCATTTTTGGACACCCCATGATGTCTCAACCAACTTTGCCTTCTCCACCGCGATCAAATTCCTCCTACATTTGCCAAAAATTGACATTGAAATGGCTAAAGTTGTCAAATTTCTTCATCTACCCCTTCAAATTCTATATTTCTTCGTAGAAAATCATGAAATGCATCAATCCTTTACAAGGTGATGTAGGAAAATCTCAAATTTTGGTTTTTAAACACTCCATCTAATGAATGTAGTGCCATGGTCAAATCCCTTCTACATATGTATTAGAATGGCCAAACTTGGCAAAAACAACATTTTAGTAACTTGTAAGTTACATCAAAATGTGATATAACTTTTGTGTGCAAAAGCTGATATAAAAAAAGATGCAATATTAAAAATAACAGATAATTAAAATAGACATAACAAAAGATTCACCATTTGGCCATAGATACATGAAATTTTTTTGCTTTAGATAGAAGAATATTATTAGAAATAGGTGTTTGTATTTTAAATTGTATTACAAAGAGGCTTCATAGCCTGTTTCTCTTCTTCTTCAACTCTAATACACCAATAATAGGGTCTTTGAATCCTCAACTAAGTCCTTCGAAATACTGCTATGCTATTTGGAATCTCACATTCAACTCGTAAGTTCTTATCTCATGTACAACACATTGGAATGGATCACGTAGGTTGCCTTGGGTCAATACTGTGAATTCTCCATGCTTTCTTGTTCCAAATGGATAGATTCTTCATTCCTGCTTGCTACTACACACATGAAGAAACATCATTTTAGAAATTTAAATTTAAATAGATGTACTGCATCATGTGAATTCTTCTTCTTCAATAAAATTTTGAGCTTCAAGACTTACATTAGCAGCATTACAAGCTCCAGGCATCTCGTTTGCATCACCATTCCCTTCAAGTCTTGCATCACCTCCAAAACAACTTGCTCATGCATGACTTTATGTCTTTCGATATGAAGAGTCCATATCATCCATGCCCACCATTCTCATATCATCCTCCATGAAGGTCCTAAAAGAACAACTAAGGGAACCTTAGCAAAAGCAATGCACCACTGTGGATAATCCAAAGTAAGAAATTACATTGAAACAGTACGAAATTAACATTTTATCTCATATTCTCCTCTTTAGAGCACCTACTGAGGTTCAAGATGCTTCTTTTAATCATGGATCACATATTGATCCTACAACTATATGAGTAAGTCAAAACATCGAGCGACTGCGTTTGAGCGAGCCCAGAGTTCGAGCGATGCTTGTGATGAACTTTTTCTGAACCTATAGTAGCAATAGTTTTTTACTAGAAATGGTTGAATCTATATGACCATATTAGAGATTGTTCTTACTTATTTTTTGTATGATTCTTGGCAACATACAAAGATAAAACCTACTATTGGGGATAACTGATAAGTCCATACAAGTCAACAATGATTCAATGAATACCAAATGAAAACTTATTGGCAACATACAAAGAGAAAACCTATTATTTGATAAATAATAAATCCATGCAAGTTAGAAATCATTCAATAGATACAAAAGGGGAAATGTTGCAATGTCTACACCTCGAGGTAGTCACTCAAAATTATGTAGGTAGCACGTGAGTTGAATGGGTTTCTTTATTTTGTGGACTTACATACAAACAAAAATAGTTCCATCCATGATATAGAAGCTCCTCCTATAAAAATCCTTCACAAAAAACTTTTTGTAGCAGGGATGTTTTTATCGAAGCTATGCTCATATATTAATATAAAATCTTGGCGAAACTTTTCAAGCTCATTTTTTTTTTTCCACAATATCAATCGAATTTAGTAAGTTTTAATATATTTTCTTTTAAACTTTGAAGAAAAAAATGTAAATCCTGTTGGTAAAACTTTACTTTTTTTAACATAAAAGTTTCAAATCCTGGCGAATGTTTCCAACATTTATTTTTATTAGGGCATATATACTTTCGATGCCAATATAAAATTTTAGATTCATAACGAAACTAACTTGAAAAAATCATCCATGATTTGTAGCTCATTGATTTTTATGCTACCTATATGATATGATCCATTTTGTACACAAAATGATAACATGAATAAAATGTTTAAACTACGGAGCTAATAAATTATTGATCACCTTATGACCATGATGCTAACAAAATATGGATCACCTTCATATGTCCATGACCATGTATATACTTGTGGGAGGAAGGGAGAGAACCAAGGACCCGAACTCTATATGAGAAAAATTTAAGAAAATATAAGAGTTTGATAAGGTTTAGCTCTAATGAAACAAAGATAAGTACAAACTTTTTAAAGTTTTAGAATTTAGACACTCTAACATGATAAATGGATTCATTCATATCACTTCGATCGTTTTGACTATAAACATGACCATATTTGGAGTTTGATTGACCAAGTGATGGCCCATATAAAATTGGTAGAAGGAGCCTCCCAAGAGGCTGCGATATCGCAGCCTCTTGGGAGGCTCCTCCTCCCATTATCTTTTGCCTTGAAAATGGAAATTTCACAAGAAAACACATACTCTAACCCCTTTCTTCGACTCCTCCTTCTTCCTTGACCCTTGCAAAAACATTGCAAAACATTTTTCAAAAATTGTTGTTTGTATGTAAGGCAATTGATTCCTCATAATATCATGGGTAGTACAACAACTGTAAAAGTAAGCAATGCATGCTACTTTTTGAAATCATCACACTAGAATGTCAATTTTATGAAGCTCGAACTATCACCTCACTCGAATGCAGTTGCTCGAATTCTTGTAATCCTCCAACTATACGGTCACATGGTAACATGGGAGATCTCCACAACTGGTGCCATCAATAGTCGCAGAGTTTATAGAGACTGTGATAGGCCATGATAGAAGGTAGGTGATGTTTGAGGAGGGATGAGAAGGACCATGAATGATTACAAGGGAGGAGGAGCAAGAGGAGGACTAGGTGTGAGGATGAAGGCAGGCCATGAGCATGAGGCAAGAGGAGATTGCATGAGTAGGAGGAAGGAGGAGTAGGCATGAGCATGAGGGAAGATGAGAATGGACGAGCATGAGGGAGGAGGAGGAGCAAGAAAAAGCAGCAGGGGGGAGGAGGAGGACGCATGTGGGAGGAGGGAGGAGGAAAAAGCAGTAGGGGGAGGAGGAGGATGCATGTGGGAGGAGGGAGGAGGAGGCATGTGGAAAAAAGGAGGAGGAGGGGGGGAGGGAGGAGGGAGGCAGGGGGAAGGAGGAGGAGAAGGAGGAGGAGGAATCATGGGATGTGTGGAAGAGGAGGGAGGAAGGAGACAAGGACGAGGATGGGGGAAGGAGGAGGGAATTCGAATTCAAAATTCAAAATTCAAAAGTTTAACTTTGGAGGATGGGGGGAGGAGGGAGAGAGAGGGAATTCAAATTCGAAATTTGAAATTTTGACTTTGGGAAAAGTGCCCCCTCCTTGGTGTAAGAGGTGTAAGTGGTGGCCCCCTCCTAGGTGTAGGAGGTGTAAGAGGTGGGATCAACTGGGCTTAACCCACCTAGGTAGGGGTTAGGACTCCCTTGGACCCCACAAGAGGACTTTCATTAGGCCTAATCCATTTCTTAACCCATTCCTTATGAGGCCCTTTTAAGACCCCAATTCTCCCCTAATGTGTAAGTGTAGCACATGGTTTTAATAAAAGGAGTTCTTTTTACATATTTTTTACATGTAGAAGGGTGTCATATCAAGGGGGTATTCATAGATTGAATAGAAAAAGGTTATATTTTACTCACAATAAATTTATGCATGAGGGGTTTTGCAAAGAGGCACTAAACCCATGTGATATATAGCGTTTACACATAGTGACCCCCCAAGATTCAAATATAGCTTGAATACATTATGCAAAGCATCATGTGATTTCTTGCATGGAGATATTATTATTTGGAAAGTGATAATTTTTTCCAATCTATGAATTGATTGAGAATCTTTAAATTGTGTAACACTTCAAATCTATAAATAATTCATTTTTGAATGACCCATTGAATGATGATTGATAAAAAGTGCCTTGCACAAGGTTTTATCACTCAGAAAATGTGCATGACAATAAACTGTGTTGCCTTATCTACATGTATGCAACTCTCATTTGCCTCGAATACATGTATGTAGCTCTCATTTGCCTCAAATACATGTATGTAGCTGTCATTTGCCTATATCACCCTACTTTGGGGTCTTAGCATATGAAGGTGACCTGATTTTTATGCTTTTTAGCAAGTAGGGAATAGCACATGCAAGCACAATAAAAGCATATTCACATTTTTTAAATTTAATGTAGTGTAGCTAGTCCAAACGTTCTAGCATGATTACTTCGAAAGCAACTAACTATAAACATATCATCCTTCCACTTGATACATATCATCTCCCACTTGATACATGTTTACACTAGACTAGCAAGCACATCACATCTCTCTTAGGATGCATTTTGCTATCTATGTAGTGTATTCTTCCCATCATTATCCCTTAGCAGCTCACTTCTCATCTCGATCTCTCTAGCGGAACCCCACTCAAGTGTTCTCTCATCTCACCTACTCTAATTTTATCTCCCATAGCTCATTGGAAGAAGAGAAAGCTTCCCTCTTGTAGCCAATGTCTCACCTGCTCATAGAGTTTTCCACCCATAAGAGAAAATTTCTCCTTGAAGAAACCACCAAAGTCGAAGAAGTATCTCTCCCTCCAAGGTTAGCAGCCCTTGCTACTAGAAGGTACTTTTTGCAAAAAAATAGTAGAATTCAACTCTAATAATGGACTGAGCATGGAGAGATTGGACCCTTGTAGTCTATGAGTGGGTTCAAAAGATTTTTTATAAGATGATTGGAGGCATCTCTTTAAGTGGACCTGCGACTAGCACCTTGTCCCCACCTTGTAAGAAGGTGAATTGATGTCAAAATCTAGTTTTTCGAATATTTCATGATGATGCATTGAAAAGCATACCAAGATGCTCCAAATAATGAAAAGGTCTGACAATTTTTGGCAAAGTTGTATGCTATCAGAAAGAATGAGTCTCCCCTAATAAAAGTCGATTGGGTGCATTTTGCAAAGCATAATATGGAGTTTGTGGAGAAACACAATGATCCAGATGCTAGCATTAGGTGCAACGAAAGTCGATTGGTTGAACTTTGTCGAGTAGACTATGGAGTCTATGGAGAAACAATGTGGTTTAGATGCTAAGATTTCCAGATGGGAGCACAAAGAGTACAGATTGAAAAGTGGGCTCACATGGGATGACTCAGCTACAAAATCAAGAACCTCCATGTGGATGCATATCATCCATAGATTCTCCTCCATGGCTACTACCAAAAGGATGGATTTTGCACATGCTGCCATAGGGGATGGTGAGTACACAAACTCATTCAAATGGTTGAGGTTGCACATAAATGAATGGAAAAAATAAAATTCTTGCTCTTTAAAGCACATAATTCATTAGAAAAAGCTCATTGGAACTACATCCGAGGGTCTATCTTCAAAAGCACAAAATATCTCTATGATTTAAGTAGCAATCCTAGAAATACAAAAATTAGGCGTAGCAGCTTGCAATGACCTACTGAGAAAAGTTGACACATTGCACTCAAAATTTAATATGGAGGATCTTAGGAGAAAGGTGGCTGAAGAAAAGGTATGTTCTATCTTTTCATATATTTTCTATGCTTACATGTGCTTTAATGGCTTATAATGTGCTCTCTTATACACTTGGATTTTTTTAGTACATTTGTTTTCGGAAAAGAACATTCCTTTCACTTTTAAAACGTGTGCAAACGTTTCAAAATACCAAAAATACATTTTTTAAACCACTCAAAGCATACTAGTTGACCGGTAGTATATCACATGATGTACACCATAATGCACAGTATTACCCAGTAATAATGCATGGTGTACACCACACTGTATGTTATTATCCACCAGTAATACCACGCAGTGTCATGTAAAACTGCATGGTCAAATTACACCACATGGTTGAGGCACACATCATGCGATATCATGTGGTCATACACTGTAGTGTGATTCGATACCATGCGGTATCAATAAGCACACCACATGTCGTGCATGCATTACACATTTGGTGTAGCTTTACACCACACGGTGTACTCAAGTAGGGTCTATAAAACTGCAGCGACCCACCATTTTTGCCAAATTTTGCCCACTTCTTGGTTTTCTTGATAGCTTCCCGCTTCCTTCTGGTGAGCTTCTAGCACTTCTTTTCATTTTCAATCAGGGCCTCGTGATGGCTTGCTTTAGCCGACCATATTCACCTCGTCCCAATTGAGAGAGGGAGATTAAGAGAGAGAGTTATATGTGTGTTATTTCTATGTTTGCTTGCTTGTGTGTGTGTGTGTGTGTGTGTGTGTGTGTGCGTGCGTGCGTGTGTGTGTGTGTGATGTATATCACTTAGGGCTGGATGATGATTCACTTCGGCTGGTTGGATTCATCTTGCCCCGAGTGATGTTCTTTTAGGTAGTATGAGGATTGAAGCCAGGTGATGGCTTGCTTCAGCTGATTGGATTCACCTTGCTTTGGTCTAGTATTATATATTCATCTATATTGTATATAGGTGTCAATAGAGCCACTTATTGTTTCGATGATGCCTTGCTTCGATCAGCTAGATTCATCTCGATGACAACCTTCCCAACTCGGTGTGATCAACATCGTTCATCTAGGTCATCTTGGTTCTGTGATTGCTATTATATGTTTTCATGTTTCATCTTCTATATCCTTTCCTCCTTCGATACGGTCTCTTAGTTATGGCCTACCTACATTTGCATGCTTTAATTCAACCTTGATTGCTTGTATGATCCATGCTATTTCTTGTAGGGTCCATGCTATCATTATCTTTTAGGAGTTTCATGTTTGCATGTGTGTGTAGATTTCAAATATGTTTTAAAGAAATTATGCTATGCATGTTCTGTGTGTTTGTATGTACAACTTGATTTTCGTTGTTGTCATCATAACATAGCAATGATTGTTGTGTTGATTACATAATTTCTTTAGAATTTGCTTTTGTAATGATTGTCGAGTGTTAATGTAATGCATTATGATTGGTGTGTGAATTAGTTAATTATTGCTTCTGCTTTGGTTTTTGTATGTAGACGTCACCATTGTAACACAACCAGTCGAGTGCTTATATGATGATTGTTATGTGGATTAGATCTATACTTCTGATTTCCTCATGGAAACCACCCCATCAAAGAGAGAGAGAGAGAGACAGAGAGTTGGAGAATCGAGTTGCAATACCTTATCTGCAAGGTGTGCATCCAACATATTATTAGACTGAGTGAGGAGAAATTCGAGAGATTCCTCATACCAAGTCTATGTTGGATGAAATGCAAGAGCGCATATTTGCACAATTGAATGCAACTAGATGAGGTGCGGAGAGGTGGAGTGGGCAGAGGAGAAAGAGGTTGTACTGAACTTCTTACCTAGAGTGTTGGGTGATATTGTTGTGCAATGGGAAATGGTAAAGCAGTTAAAGCCCTTGATAGATAAAGCAAGGATGAAGCTGGATAGGCGGCTCATAGAATGGAAAGAATCCTACGCTATCATTCATAGAAAAAACCAAAAAGAGAAAGGGGCAGTAGGTAGACTATCAAATGTCTCCTTCCAATATTATACCTAGATTGCCAATGGTAGGATTGGCCTGAGAAGCCAAGATGGCAACGCACAAATAAATCTATGCACGAAGTTTGCCGACATGTACTCTACAACAGTATGCTTCCCACTAGTTACATTTGAGAATTCTAGAAGAATTGGGTGGGAAAGTGGAAGGAAGAGTGTATCAGGTTAAGATAGAGGGTGGGGAAGTGGAAGGAAGAGTCTATCAAGTTAAGATAGAGGCTGTGCCAGGTTTCAAGCCAACCCTATCTTATGTTGGCAAGAAGTTGAGGCATGATACTACACGGGTGCATAAATCTTTGAAGACAGAGCTGGCAATGTGACCATAATGCATAGGGACATGTGTTGAGCCATTGGTTACACGCATGTCAGTGACCTCTTTTTAAGCATTACATACTTCAATGGAGGTCATATTCATGACTTGCTCATGAGTCTACCTTCCATGTATCATGACTATCCGAACTGGGCAAGGCAAGGGCACCCCCATGAATAACCTCAAAATGGGTGGCATGATATGGAGAGTCAGATGGGAGCACGCTTGTTCTGTGAGAACGCTCTAGCAATTTGCACTGCTATTTCTAGTTTAATGAAATTTGTGCACAATCAGAGGTTTGGACACACTAATTTCAATGCTAGAAACTATGTGTTGGATTTGACACCAGATGAAAAATGTGTGTGTGAACAATTGATTAGGGAAGGTGTCTCCACAAGACTGAGACCCAAGCCTAAGCTGGTTGAAACACTTGCTCCAAAGTCATGATTTCCTTGATTTGCACCACAGCTATACTCGAGAAATGATGCATACCCTCAACCAAATGGCGCATGGTCAGACATGTCTGACTGCTATGCGATTGATTGGTTACTTGGTGAAATAGCCAGCTTTCTTGTGGCTATAGGTTTGCACTGTCAGCTAATCCAATGTATCCAAGGCATGTAATCAAGCTATTGTGGGATTGCAAAACATACTTGTGCCAGAATGAGCCTCGGGAAAGGATGACAATGGACTTGTGCCAACCAAACTACACAGACACAATGTTGATGAAAATGTCACAATGCAATCAATTGATGATATGAAAACCTATATATATAATGTGAAATTTTGGCATCTCATCATTCCAATTTACAATGTGGATAGTTTTGTATTTAGAGAATGATGTTGGTTTTATGACCTTCTTGCTTTATAAGTCGTGTACTTTTCAAATATTCTTAAATCATATTCTTCACTATTTTCGAATGGATGTTGGATAATGTGATTGGATGTTTAGGTTTTGATATTTCGACCATTGGCCATATGACTACAATCTCACAAGATGATCTTTTGCAATTATGAGTATAAAATGTTGGAATGTATGTATGGCTTATGTTATGAACTCATACCTTTGTTATTAGGTTTAGCATTTCCAAGATCACGATTCACAGCAATGGCATCATCAGCAAGAACACCCTCTCGACCATCATAAGCCAAGTACCAAGCACAAGAAGCATTTACCCGTAGTAGTCATGCCATGAAGTTCATGAGGGATGTGCCTGATGCCACCATGCAACTTACGAGGAGAGACTAGGCAAAGGAAATCGACGTTGCTAGTCCTTTCCATAACCCTTAAGGCTTGAAGTATGTGCAAGTAAAGGCCCTCATCTTGAATGATGATGTTATAGCTATATGGGAAGGAGGCTCAGCTTGCATTAACCATGGACGATGGCCCATTGTGCACTGTCTTAATCAAGCCATCAAAGAGAATGCACCCATCATCCTCCCATCGTCTTGGAGATGATGTTCACAAAGAAACCTCACAGAGATAATCCCCTATACTTTGTGAAGATTCTAGACACAAAGTTCGTGCTTGGCCATGAAGTGGAATTTGCCTCAGGTGCTCAAGTACACGAGCAACCACAAGTGACAAGCACTAGAACTGTGGTAAAACAACCTCCTACACACAGATTCAACAATCCACCATCAGGTGACTATAATATTTATATATATTTTTGAATATTTGCTTCTTCTTTTTTGGAACAATTCGAGCCCAACATTAACGAGACATTAACATACAAGTTTTTATGTGACCCCACTTATCGCATAGCATTGGTGACACCTGACAATCTCTTCATGACCATAGAAGAGGAAGTTGGAGCAAGAAAACAAGAAGAACTCATTGGGTGACCTTGCATTTCGTCCCAAGACTGTGCGAGATGCAACATCGGTGGGTGGTGCAAGAGAATGAGAAACTGATAAGAGACAATGAGCGATTGCATGCACTATTATCACAAACCAGATAGATGCTTGATATCGACAATGCTTATGCGGAGATGTGCCTGATAGCTGCCAACTATTCCCAATAGGCACATGATGCACAAGTCATCTTGCAACATATTGAGCTAGGAGACAAGTCTCGACAATCAACCACAATTTTGTTGGCCTCACCATGTGCAAACCATCCACAATACAAACAATTATAGTCCATCATGGATGGGTCATGTTGTCCAATCTACCAAGATTGTTTTGATAGGGCCATGGGATATTATGCTCTCCCTTGTAACCATCACTTTCACCTTGATTGCCTCATGAATACTCTAAGGGTGAGAAGTGCATTTGTAGCGTGCAATGCTTCTATCGCACGTGAATTGTATGACATGCTTGGCCTCAAAGCAACCTACTCTTCTAATCCCAAGCTATGCAAAATTTAAATGACCAAGAGATAAAATTATTTTATACAACTTGACATATAATATTAAACCATTTTTTACATGTCTAATTGATTTGCAAGAATTGTGTTAAAAGTTTATTTCAATCATGTACTGATCAATATTCATTTTGTTTTCAATTCTCATTAGGTTTGTTTTCAATGGTATATTGAGTCAATTCTCATTCATTGTATATTCAATGGACTATGTAATCAATTCTCATAAAGTGTAGCACTTTGTTTTAGTAGCTCAAAAACAATGTCGACCATGGTCGCCACCTTCTTAATCATCACTAGCATGCTCTTGGCGGTGGTGACCATTGTGTGTGGTTGCTTCGTCATTCTCTACCGACATGGCCTACATATCTTATTGGGGGCTCAAGGCACCCACCAAACTCCTATCATTGCTGCATGAGCTAGCATATAAAAAGATTCAAGAGAACCCATTTTGGTATCTGTTGGCTTGAATTTTTGCCTTTCCCATTTTACATGGATATTGCCATTTGTTAGCTTCATTTTTTGCCCATCCCATTTTTTTGTAATGATAATGCTTGCAGAGATGTAAGCTCTACAATGTGGGATGTGGACATCTTGTAATTTTAAATGTATAACAACTATCAATCTTAATAGTTATGAGCGAGTCATTCTTCTTTCATTCACTTTGCAGGAAAAATTATTATTATGCAATTGTTGAATTAATGGATGGGAATTTAAAATAATGCAATGCTACTATCGTGTGAAACGTGTTTAGTGCATTATGTGAGATTGTTATTGTGCAATTGTTGAAGTAATTGACGTGGATATGTTGAAATAATGCAGTTGCACGATTGTCATACTATCAAGTAAAACTTTAAATAATGCAATGCTATTATCACACAATTCACAAAACATGTTTAGCAACACTACAAACCAGGGAGTAAAAAAATTAGTTTCATCATATTAAAATCAAAATGGAAACATAAACTTTGAAGACTATCCTCAATTAGAAAGAAGATTTACAATGCCAAGACACACTGCTTTGGGAAAATAGACCCCAAAATGGACGCAACAATGGCCTTATCTCCTGGTCCCTTGCATTTTACAATGGCTCTATGCACATGAACCAAGAAATGCAACCCTCATTCTTGAGTGAGAACCACTGTATTCTTGATGGCAGACTTCACATCTCCACCATTGCCACCTAGCATGGTTGACCGCAAGATGGTGGCTGCAAGATGGTGGCCACTCTCTCCACCATATTATGGTAACATTATTCTCCATGTTTGCAACAACTTTGACCAGGTCCGTAGGTTGTGTTGTTGTCTCAAGATCAAGATTAGCAAGTGATCGCAAGATGGTGGCTACAAGATTCCAACCACTCTCTCCACAATATTAGCAGGTGACTACAAGATGGCAGCCACTCTCTCCACACCTTCACCTTTGCACCATGGCATTGTGAGAAAACATGTGTGCCTTAGGATCTATGGAGCGCTCTAAGGTGGATGGAACCTGTGTGGAAACACGATGAAGAGAATGCTCATGACATGTACCTTAAGTGAATTAGGTTCCAAGATAGATTAGCTTGGACTCATAAATAGAATCTTGAGTGAATGTGCATTTCTTCTACTCAACAATACATGATAGGCCTTTTATATAGAGAGTGCCCTTTGAATAGTCAACACCTGTGCAATCCGCTATCCACATTTCTACTTGTGGATATCCTTGATCCACATCTCCACATCATGTAGTCCACATCCTAGGGTGGCTACTTTAATACATTCTTATACCATACCTTAGCCTTTAATCTATGTGCTCATGGCACCGTATCTCAACACCTCCCCTTGGTGCCATTATCCATTGGCCACCGCAAGGTGGTCAGATGTGAGTTTACATTCCATCACCTCCCCTTAGTGCATACATTGCTACTTAAGGTGGTCAATTGTGGTTTTTACATGTTAATACCTCCCCTGGGTGCTTTCATAGCTACTTTCAAATGGTCAGGCTTGATTTACAAATGTGTGGGCTAAAGGTGGCAAGGTTCTTGCTTCTCAATACATGTTGTCAATGTCGTTGCCTTCTTTGCTTGATGTAGCTTGATGCATGATGCCTTCTTCTTCCATGTTCTTTAATGCTTTATGTGTGGATGCCATGTTATGTGCTACGGTCATCTCATACAATTGTGCTTTTGGCATGCTTTTTGCATTCATACGTTGCTTTAGCATTTGTTGCAAATGTCTTACCAATTGATTACTTTCAATATTGGAAGTTTCTAGTTGCTAACAATGATTCTAATCTAATAGTCATGTAGAGCTCAAAAAGATGATCACTTTTCCTTTTTGGAGCATGTGCAAATTCCTCTTGGATTGCAAGTTACGCCTTGTCGAAGTTTTTGTGAAGAAGAGGCCTTTGATGATCTGGCACAGGCTGTTCACATGCTGCTTACAAACTGTTCTTGGCAAGGGATTACTATGCTGAGGTGGCCTTGTAGGTGATGTGGCATATTAACCAATCCTAGCCATGGCTTAGTACTAGTGAGTTAACTTAAGCATGGTTTCTTTTGATCTGGCACGTGGAAAAAAACTAACCAACCTCTAAACCTTGGGTCTCCTTCACTTAACCAGGGTTAAATATTACCTGCCATGTGGAATTACCACATGTCCTAAGGTTGAACCTTGGACTTGTGGATAGATATGCACAGTGATGGTGTCGTGGGCTGGTCTGTAGGCTATTAGCAGATTTCATCGAATGGAAGGCATCCCAAAAGATGTAGTTTGGTCTGTCTGGACAAGGCTTGATGATTGGCAAGCAAAGCACTGCACCATTAAATCTTCCACCACCGCAGGAAGCCCTCGCACCAAACTTGAAACCATATGCTGCTAGATTACTACGGTAGGCACACATAGGAGTGAAAGTGTCAATGTAAAGAAATTGCACGCTGTAGTGGGAGCTGGCGTGAGATGAGGGAGATAGCCTTGGAGGTTGTTGGTAGTCGTTGTTGGCTGTAGGAGTCACTGGTCACTTGTACAAGAATTTTGTATCTTCATTCATCCGTTGCATTCATGGCCTTTGTTCATTTTGGTTCCCTTGTTTTTGCACTACTCGTTCAGCCTTGTTATTAGAGCTCACGTCTTTCCTCTGCTCCTAGGCGCCACCTCTTTCCTCATGGCACTTCAATCCACTAGGTTTGAATTGCCTTGTAGCTTTCAATTGATTGCTACAGAGTGCAATGCCCCATCAGGGGCTTCGCCCACTCTCCAAGAATGACATATGCATCAAGCTCATCTTTCCCAGTCTCTCCCAATGCGTCAACTACATTCATCCTTTGCATTTTCAAGGGATGGTACAAGGAACACGCAACAAGAAAGCCTAATCCTAAAATCCAAATGCAACTACAAGTTTCATAGGACAATCCCTCATGACTTAAAGACAGCAGTTTACCTAAAGATTTAAGGAGGCTGGCTAAGGATGCTATTGGATGTGGAGGGCTACCAATGTGCAAGAAGGAGCACATGGGCTACAGGAAGAGCATCTCCTAATGCTACATAAAAGAACACTGCAAGAGATAATCTATATCCTTTCTCTCACTTGAATGAAGTTCTAACTCTTGAAGAACTTCTTAAAATCTCTCAAAGAACTCACTGAGTCTCTCAAAGAAGATCATTCTCTCACAAATAATGAATGGAAACTCAATCTCTCGATCTCTCTCATGAATCCTCACAAAGAAACACTCAAAGAAGAATAAACATGAGCAAGACCTAAGCTGTGATACCATGAGAAAACATGTGTGCCTTAGGATCTATGGAGCGCTCTAAGGTGGATGAAACCTATGTGGAAACATGATGAAGAGAATGCTCATGACAAGTACCTCAAGTCAATTAGGTTCCAAGATAGATTAGCTTGGAGTCATAAACAGAATCTTGAGTGAATGTGCATTTCTTCTACTCAACAATACATGATAGGCCTCTTATATAGAGAGTGCCCTTTGAATAGTCAACACCTATGGGATCCTCTCATCCACATCTCTCCTTGTGGATATCCTTGATCCAGATCTCCACGTCATGTAGTCTACATCCTAGGATGGCTACTTTAATACATTCGTATACCATACTTTAGCCTTTAATCTATGTGCTCACGGCACCATATCTCAACATATTGTTCTATTGGGATCTCCCAAAAAGTCCCATAATATTCTTTCCGCCGCTGAGACTCATAATTCTTGTAGGTAGATGTCACATATCGAATGATTACCAACTAACATCGTAATGTAGTTGTGTGATGATCTTGATCCTTCGGTCCTCTCTGAAGCCATCGGATGCTGTCAAATTAGGGATTATAGTTAATTCAATAGCTTTCATAATCATCGAAAAACTTTTGAACTCATTTTAGCATTTAAGGTCTAACTTGCACATGTAAGTAGCACCTGCAAGCTTGCTAGACCTCGAGAGAGAGATCATCCAATTGTCTTGCCCCCTCTTGACATAATTGGATGATTATCAATGTGGTAATTTACCTATTAAAATAGGCATGGGATGGCATATAGTTTTTTCCCACGTCCCTCTCTCTCTCTCTCTCTCTCTCTCTCTCTCTCTCTCTCTCTCTCTCAAGTAAGCATCTATCTGCACCATGATCATCTCCAACATTATGCTCTACTAACAATGTCGGTATTTCACACACACTAGTGTAATAGCTAGCATCACTTTCACAAGCACTTACAAGTTGCAAAACAATTTAATGATTTCCAAGTTTCAACATGGAAAAAAAGCATTTGTAATGCCATCTAAATGCTTTAACATACCTTCCAAGTGCATGACATCAATCAAAAAAATTTTAATGGCATAATTTTTAATGAGTCATAATACAACCACAGACATCTATGTCAATACTTTCAAGTGGCATTGTACTATACATCACAAAGTATCTTCATCCTTGTTGTCTCTAGATCTTTCTTCTTGGTCTTGGGCTTGCACTTGTCCAATGATGGGAGGATCATGCAACAGATCTAGGAGGTCACTATTTACCCACTTTTTTAAATCTCCACCATTTTTTTTCCCTTAACATCGTTCAATTCTCTACCGTTTGCATAAACATATACCAATTTCTATGATCTTTTTGTTTTCAAGCAATTTCTTGTGACTAAATGTACAATTTTGTAATTAATCCAATTTTGTTCATAGGTCAAATTATTGCAAGGCTGGGATAGCACTTTTACAGCCAAGGTTTAGAAATGGGTTGTTGATGCTCCACACTCTTCCCACCATCTCCATGCATGCATCTCCTTTGCAAGGTCTCATATTATTGTATATGCAAACAACCCTTTCCTATTTTGAAAAGTGGATAATTCCCTAATAGCAGCAACATATTCAGATTTATCTTCCAAAAATCATCCCAAGATATTATGCCAAGGATGTATTACCTATTCCAATGTTTTCGGATAGTACTCCAACCATTGGGGATCTAAAATATGACCAACATAGTGAAGGTCGTTTCTGAGCATGATTTCATCAATTTTGAGACATCTTCTACAAAGTGACACGACAACTGGCACTGTAGCCACCACTGTCACTTGTGGCTCTTCTATTTTTGATCAACTGGTCTCACTCAATAGTCCACCAAGCCATGTAATCACTACCCAAACTTGGATCATTCATGTGTAGTTGTTGGATGGCAAACCATATTGGTCGCATTGCATCAGCTACGTCATCTCTATGAATTTGGCACGGGCATTTTGTGAAGTTGACTCAGCTATCCACTCGTGAGCTTCTACACTAAATAATGTCTCTATTACAACTCCTTATAGCTTGAGCAAATGGTCCAGCACTATATAGTTTGTTCCAAAACGTGTTTCACTAGGTGTCAAAAACTCCAGTGGATGTTCAGCAAGCTGGTGGTTTTTGAATATGGCCAACAATATCTCATGGTTAAGGAAGCACAATAACATTCTTTGTCCTTCATCCACATAAGCTTTGAACCAGTAGATCTCTGTTGATTTATACCAATCCTCAAGCACAAGATCAAGGAAAAGGAAAGAGCATCGTGATGCCAAATAGTTGGATATTTTTTATTTATAATTCTTCTAGCTTTCCTATAGTTCTTCACATTGTTGATGATTATCTGAGCAATATTATAATGCCCAATATCTAGAATTACTCCCTCCAATTGTTCAACAATATATTTACCTATCTTAGCATGGACAATTGTGTAAATGGATTGATGAAAGGCTTTCCCTTAAATGTCATGACCATGATATTGATTAGAGGCATATTGGTGACATTTTTCCGTCCGTCACTACTAGCAATGGTGCAGACTGCTAGATCTCAATACCATCGTATACTACTTGTTGCATCTCCTATTCATCCATTCATAGTATCCATCCAAGTAGTTGTTGTTGCAGACAACATTGTAGCTTGGCATGGTAAAACTTGTACCCACCCTTGGCATGGTATCTTGAGGTGGCATGTGGCATTTACTATGCTTAGTCCATAGGTGGTCTCAGTTTGAAAAAAGTGGTTTCAATTTGAACAAGGTGAATTACATTCAGGGGGCTTGCCTTAGATCTTTTTTTGAGATTGTTGTGTAGACTAGGGAGTGGTCCCCGACCAGTAGACATAGTAAGTGCCATGAGTGGAATTCGCTATGCTTGGGTTGGATATCCAAATTTGGTCTAGCGTGGACCCATGGATTGTAGTTGATGTCGTTATAAGTTGTTTCATGTTGTAGGCGCCCATGAACTCTTTGAGTTTTTTAAAGAAATTACTTTGTCTTTGGTAGCAAATGTTGAAATCATCTGTGATGAAAGTTGGTGTAGATGGGGCGATTTGATCGAGCAGATTTTACAGTACCCCAAAAAGTGTTTGCACAGAAGTAGTTGGTAGCTTGTAGACGTTGATTATTGTGATCGATCCAGCCCACGGTGATGACAATATAGTTAGTAGATGATGTGCACCTTCTTTGTTGGAGTGGTCTTCATGCAAGATGATTGTTCCATGCTTGTAGAATGTCGCCAACCCGTGTCCTTCATTTTTGTATGAGTAATTGAAGCTTGGAATACTTGGTATGTCTATTGGGGAGGTGTGAAGCTCTTGCATGCAGAGAAATGTTGCACCTACCATGCTTCTACAAGCGATGATGTCTTCCTAGTGCACTCTGAATGACCTTGTGTTCAGGGATTGCAGTGACAGTGTGTTTGACTGGCTTTGTTGGAAATCCAAATGTGTTGGGTTCCATGCTCGTGTGGTTGAAAGGCAATTAATTTCTTGGAGTATAGATGCATCTACCTTTATGTGCTTACATTACAAAGGAGAGACCAAGTAGAGGAAAGGTGGATCTCTAATTCATGGATAATGCTATACAAACTAGCCCGTTCAATTAATGTGTGTTGAATCGAAGCCGCATTAAGAGTCCTTGCGTGCGATGGATTGTTCTTGTGACTGATGGTTGAATTGGAAACTAGTGCCTATAGATGGTGTTAAGGTGATTTCTTTCCTATTTGAAACTCACGGGAAATGTGCATGATAGGTGTCCATTGTTTGTCTATTCCAAGGCCATATAGTTGAGAGTGTGTGGCCCTTGTTTGCCTCCATACATTGGGGGTTGTGAATTTTAGGGCAAATGATTGGCAATTCTTTGTGATAGTCCACTTTCATGAAAATTGCATCGGTGCCGTTGACAATGCCATAAGCTATGTCCCAATTTCTTGAGCATATCTCAACAATGCTACTCTCTTTTAAATGTAGTTCTATAGGTATGCGGATTGTCTTGTTGCATGTTATATGTCGAATGTCATTTGCTTTCAAGATGTATGGTGTTGTTTTAGGTTTTTCAAACACTTCTTGGTTGTGTTTGTCTTTGGATACGTTTGTGTAGAACACGTGTGGTGTCAACTACAGGGGCTGACGATGGTAAGTTTTATTCAAGTGGTTGATGTCATGGTTTGTGTGGGTGCCTACTCGAATGTGGTTGAGGATTTCTAGAAACAAATAGGACGTTTGTCACATTGGTTGAAACATCACATTAGCAACAGTAATAGCATGCATTGGATATTGCATGATGTAATGAGTGCCAATTTTTTTAGCAGCTACATCAAGATTGTGGGCCATGCAAGTAGCAAGAGCAACCTTTTGAGACAATGTCCGCACAGTGTATGGTCGCTTCTTTTGTTTTCTAAGTAGGGGAACAATTTTTGTGTGTGTTGTGAGCTCATCTAGAAGCAATAAATAAGATTGCAAAGTTGGAGTGCCTTGCACTTTCATTACTGTGTGGAGCTCATTGTTTCTTGATGTGACTTCTTCAAAAGAGCTTTCTAGAACTTGGATTGTGCATGCCAAAAAATTATGGATCAAATAGAGTGAATTTGATATATTTTGCCAGGTTTGACGAAGAAGTTTGAGAGTGGTAGTACTTGTGCAAAGACAATATGCATTTGAAAAAAGGTTTGCCCAAGGTGAAGGAAGATAATTTGGGTTCACAAATATTTTTTCACACAAAATCTCAACAAAATTTTCATACGCAAGTGTTGAAAAATGTTCAGGTAAAAAATTGAGCAAGTACTTGTTCTATGGGAATTTTTGTTTGAATTCATTAAGCTTGTTCAAGTCAAAATCCTTCAATGGATTTTTGTTTCTTATTTCTTCTTAGGGTTTTCAACATGACCAACAAAATTTGTTGACATGAGAAAACTCTATGAAAACACACAAGAATAGACAATTTGCACGGAAAAGGTCAAGTTATTGGAACAAAGACATATATGAAGAGTAACGTTTTACACGTTCTTATTTTTTTATATATTAATGTTTGTTTTGTTTTGTGTTTGAGACTGACACTCATCTCTGTTATGAGAGTTGTTTGCTGCAATCTTTTTTTTATATTAATGTTTGTTTTCTTTTGTGTTTGAGATTGGCACTCATTTCTCTTGTGAGATCTATGTGTTATAGTCTTTTTATTATTAATAATGCTTTTTTGTTTTGTGCTTCAGACTGGCACTAATCTCTCTTGCAAGAGTTGTGTGTTTTAGTTTCAATTTTAATATTAAAATTGGTTTTTGAACTGAGGTTGGCACTCATCTCTCTTGAGAGACTTGTGTGTTGCAGTCTTAGGGCATGGATAATTTTTTGCAGATTAGCTCAAAACATGTCGGACTTGGCAGTTTTAGAACCTACTCTTTGAGGGCCTTCCAATGATATATACCATGATGGGGTTTGGACATGGGAATGGGAAGATACACGGAAGATTCCTTTATTATCTGAGTATAGTCACGTCAGGGCCTTCCAATGATATATACCATGATGGGGTTTGGACATGGGAATGGAAAGATACACGGAAGATTCCTTTCTTATAGGAGAATATTCATGTCACAGAGACATGAATATTCTCCTATAAGAAAGGAATCTTCCGTGTATCTTTCCATTCCCATGTCCAAACCCCATCATGGTATATATCATTGGAAGGCCCTCAAAGAGTAGGTTCTAAAACTGCCAAGTCCGACATGTTTTGAGCTAATCTGCAAAAAATTATCCATGCCCCCCTTTTTTGAGAGAATATTCTCAAGGGAAGTCCTTAGAGGGCCCCAAAATGAGCTCCAAATTTCCCTAATGATAAGATGGAAAAAGTTCTACAACGTCATCGAGATAAAGCAACACTATGCCAAATGGCCCAAACCTCAACCTCAACAGCCATCCTCAAATCACTAACCTGAAGAAGGACAAGATCCAGAATCACCAATCCAGAGGTCAACACCAAAATGACTATGGCTAGTGGTTCTGGACAGTGCATTGATGAGAAAATAAATGCAACATGCCAAGAAGATATGCCACAGAACCTAAGTACACTAGAAACACTTATTTCATTATGCCACATGGACAGTGCAGTGCACTGGTCCCACCATATGTATCAATGGCCTTTGATCGATGAACCAAGGATATGTACATTCCATGCATGCATGTGTAGCATTGTGTGTGGCTCCATATCTACCAAATTTTAGAGTTTTTAAACTCTCAAAAGGTGTTTGTTAATACTGTTATGATATCTTGAAGATTTTAGAGGACTCTTATGGTAAATTAATGTCATGCATGGTCTATACATACATACATACATGCATACATACATACATACATACATGCATGCATGCATGCATGCATACATACATGCATGCATGCATACATATAATTTTTTCATACATTTAAATTGCTTTTATTCATTTAAGTGTAATTAAACTATTATTTTTTGTTAAATTATTAATTTAAATTGTTATTAAGTGCAACATTATAGAGAGATATTCTAAAATTTATTATGTGGCAATTATGACAATGCCAAAAAGTAAACTTTTGATTCTCAAACAACATTTTCATAGAGCAAACTTTTCATTTGGGAAGGAGTTTTAGGAATAGTCCAAATGTAGACATATGAGTTCAAAATTAATGAAATAAGTGTTTAAAGTAAAGAGAAATCAAGGCAGAGCAATTGACTATGCAAGATGCAGGTGTGGACAAGACAGCTACCGTTGATGTGATATGAGAATCTCCCAGTCTGCAATTTTAGCACCAATTTTGGGATGTAAACTACATAGTCAGGTCCAAAAAAAGTTGTGTCAATTCTTGCATTAAATGTGGGGTGATGAATATATTCTATTTCATCATGGGGCCTATAGAAGACTAAGGGGAAAAATTGAACCTCCAAAAAGACTTCTTTTACCAGTCTATGGGGCCCAGCTCTTACTAGCATTGAGAGTGGACAAGACAGCTACCGCTGGTGTGATATGGGAATCTCCAAGTCTCACAGTAACTCTAAGAGGTTCCAAAGGCAGGCAACATTCTTCATCATAGCTAACTCAAATGCAAGGCAGTGAAAATGCCAGGAGAGTTGCTAGGTAGCATTGTTTTTGGGAAGGGATATGATGATACTTTGTTGTGTTATGTAGGATATTAATTTCCATTAAATTTGGGACATAAGTTCAAGCATAAATAATAGTCATGAATTTAATGCATTAAATATTCAAGCCTAAAGAAGAATTAATCAAGACCTAATGCACCGTACCAGAGACTTTGGCCTTACCCTCATTCCATAGACTTGCCAACGTAAGGCCAAAATTTTCATTCTTAAGAATATGTGGAAAGACCTTACGTTTGGGACTTTACGTTTGGCCCACTTTTGGCGAAAGATTTCATTCTAAAGAATAGGTGGAGTGAAATTGTGTTTGGTTAATACAAATCAATGCTCAAGTTTGGACATAAATAAAGGTATCCTTTTGAAGATATTGGAACACATGAGAGAAATAATATTGAAGATACATGAATTTTTAGACATACTATTAAAGACAAATGAACATATAATGGATGAAATCCTATTGATGATACATGAATTTTCAATAGAACTCTCATTCAAAAGCTTTGATGGATTGAATGTAGCTTTAATACATTATCCCTTTTACAAGGGTGTTTGAGTTTGAGGCTTGAAACATAAGAATGAATCTATGTTCAAGCCTAGTGGTTTGTTAAGGATATGTGAAACTTGTAGTAAAAGTACTTACAATGGAAGGAATTATATCAAGATCCTATTAAGGACATGAGAACATATAGTAGAATAATTCTACATAAAATCAATGGATCAAACTTAATGGCTCAAAAGCAAAAAAGGATGATGGTGCAACCTAGGGGCTACTCTACGGCACTATGGCAGCAATCTTTGTAGTTACTATCAAAGGTAGTGTAACTTTTTTGTCAAGGAAAGAGACACAAACCACTCCACATGACCTAGGTCTGTATGACCTAGGTTGCACTGACTTGTTTCTTTCATGGATAAAAAGTGACCCTTAGGTGATGCTATAGCACTCCCTTTTTTGGTCCATTATTATAGCACAATTGGGGCCTTTTGACCTAATACTAGCTACCCATCTAATATTTGTTGTAGATGTTAGGGGTAATTACCAAACTACTATTGGTAGTTTTGTCACCACCATTAGTAATTTTATTAGTGTTCCTTAATGGTAGTTCTCCTAATACTACATACAATATTACCAATAGTAGTCCTAATCCCAATGATAGTACACATAATATTATTACGACCGTCCAACTTTAATCATAATTATATCTATGAATGCATATATATAAATCTATCTATATCTATACCTATTTATTCCTCATCCAATACGTTTGCATTTATTTTTGGTGCTTTGCTTACTTTTTGAAAATAAAGATAATGTGATTTCATTATTGTTTGCATTCTTGTCAAACATGAGGAGCTGGAATGCATAAGAGTTGGAAGGCACATTATAATTTCTATGCAGATTTGAGCCATTGAATAGCCTATTGATTCTGATTGTTTTCTTAGTTGCAGATGCGATTGGTACACCACCCATGAATAATAGCTAGATGACAGCTATCTTTATGTACTCTAGTTAGTGGCTCAGTTAGTAGGCCACCTAGGTTAGCTAAGTTTGGTTTGAGACCCACATGTAGGGTTCACCTATTCCTTTGTACTTAGAGAGAGTTCTTTTGGCTTTCACAACTAAGAAGAGGAAAACTGTTTTCAGCCTCCACCTTTGTGTATATTCCCCCATTGTGTATGTGAGAAAGCTGCAAGTGAGACTCCTTCCTTCTCCCACTCTCTTCACATGTTGAGATATCGAGCTCCACTCGTGATATGCCTGGGTCACCGTTGTGCATTTATGTCACCGACTTGTTAGCTGCAAATGCGGTTGGTACACCACCCATGAATAATAGCGGGATGACAGCTATGTTTATGTACTCTAGTTAGTGGCTCAGTTAGTATGCCACCTAGGTTAGCTGAGTTTGGTTTGAGACCCACATATAGGGTTCGCCTATTCTTTTTGTACTTAGAGAGAGTTCTTTTGGCTTTCAAAACTAGGAAGAGGAAAACTGTTTTCAGCCTCCACCTTTGTGTATATTCCCCCATTGTGTATGTGAGTAAGCTGCAAGTGAGACTCCTCTCCCACTCTCTTCACATGAACACCTATTTCATTAATTTTGGACTTTTTCTGTTGTTTTTGGATGAAGCCCAAAAATCCTTTCCAAATGAAAAGTTTACTTTGTGAAAATATCCATCCCAAATCAAAATTTTACTTTCTGAAAAACGAAGCCCAAAAATCCTCCCCAAATGAAAAGTTTACTTTGTGAAAATATCCATCCCAAATGAAAATTTTACTTTCTGAAAATATTCTTCCCAAATCAAAAGTTCACTTTGTGGCACTATTATATTCTCATAAAAATCTTGTTTTTTCAATCTATACTTTTGCACTAACATGCAAGAATCTGAAATAATCCTATTTTAGAAATTTTAGCTATACCTAAGTTATTTGTTAATTTAATTATTTTTAATATTTTTCCTTAACATGATAAATTTATAAATCCATGAAAGGAGACTTAAAAATTTCATGTAAATAACATTGTCACTTGCAATATGCACAAAATTTTTAAAACTTTTAATAAATAGAAAAAAGACATCATGCCATAAGACCCAAGTTTTGTATTGAACCAAAGAATTATAATAGCAATTATAGCTATCATTATATGTTTACATTGAGAGACGTTGCTCTCAGCTGGAGTTTTTGTATAAAATGATATAGATTGAACATATGTTTACAATTTAAATTGTTGCTCTTAAAGAGCCTGAACTCATGCCATCTGCATTGACTCCCCATTGTTTTATTGCTCAATGTGACAGTCCCTTACCAGGTGCCATTTGCATTAACTCCCTATTGTCTTGCCAAGCCTTGACCCTTGGGTGACATCCAGTGCATATTTTGACTCTCATTTGACATAGGAGGTGATGACTCAGTACAATTGCACCTACTAGTCTAATAATATATGATTATAATTGTCAATTGGCTTCTTGCCTAGTACCCAAATTGCGAGCTGTCTACATCTCTTTTGCAGCTCTAACAGGTCACTTTCATACCTAGAATCATCTTGCCCTCACAAAGACTTGACATGGTTTTTAGGCATTTGTGATTTTTTGGACATTATTTTAACCTAGCAAATATTTTGCCTTCACGGCCTAACCTTCTTAAGGATGTTTGATTGTGTAAGAACTATATTGCCCTCAAAATGATTTGGTGACAATTTCAAAACTTCCCACAATCCCATAAAGCTTTGGTTTAGATGCCATCTCTTCCTCATAGAGATTTGACCACATTGTTCAAAACCTTTATGGGATTCATGATTTTGTGGACATCAACTTGCTCTCACAAAGATTTGGCCACAAAGCCAAACCTTTTGAGGGTGCTTGACCTATGCGAGGAGAGTGATGCCTTCAAAACAATTTGGCTAGAAGGTCTAAACCTCCCTACACTACCACTACATCAAATATCTCTATAGATCCTCTCCATACCCTCTTAGACACTCCCTACTAAAGAAATGATGGATCTTGTCTCGTATAATACTATTGTATACAGTGAAAAAATGAAGATCACTACCTTTTCCAAAAGCTAAGCATCTAGTTCATGATTATTCATAGGCGACAGCTTCATTATTCATCTCATCAACTCAACCGAGCTTCTTGGAGTTACAACACACACACACTTAGCTACAACCATCCATAGACAAAGGCACCGAGCCATAAAATATAAAAGAGATTGTCGTAGAAGATGCCATGCTCATCACGATCGGCTTACAGGGCATAACATGTGCACCAACTTTAGACATGACTATGCCAACAGCAATCCGTGATCACAGGAGAGACCTCGGCCTCTAAACGAGCTCTCAAAGTACTCCATGCAGCCCGCCATGCATGTACCAAGTGGTAGATCCAATCAACCCTCCTTTCAACCATGCTCTGATCTTGCCCACCAACCTAGAGTTTGCTTTATTGCCAACACCCCCCACTAAAAAAAGGGAGGGAAATGTACATTAGAGAATGCTTCCCAGCATAGCAAGTCAAGGATAGCATGAAGACTTTTCATCCACACACAGCAAGTGAACACAAAATAAACACCTTCTCAAAGCAAGATAGAATTGAAAACTCTGATCATCATGTCTTTGAAAAAGACAAAATTAGGTATTTTTTCATGCAAATGCATGTTCCTGATCAATGGTCAGTACCTTGCGCCTCTCTTCGTCCAATAGCATAGAAATCATTTTTGAGAGACTTACATCATTGTTAGCTCTTAGGATCTTAACAAGATCATAAGCTGGTGTAAGACTGGAAAGAAGTACAACCTTAGAATCATCATCTTCCATACCAACACCAAGATCAGTGAGTTGTCTAAGGATAGAGTGCATTCGATTTAGATGCTCTCCAAGCATCTAATTCTCCATCATCTTCAAACCGAAAGATTGTTGCTTTATTAATACCTTTGAGTTTCAAAGCCTCGACCCAAACAAAGTCTCCACTGCAGCCCAGTTCTCGCATGTCATCTTGGAGAGATCAAGATAATGGCTATACCTTCCACCAAGTGCTTGCCCGAGAATTCCTAGAGCCTTGTCATTCCCTTCTTCTCATCAATCTATTGATTTAGAAGATTCATCAGCCTTTTTCCTCATTGGTTTCTTATAAGCACCTGACACAATCGACCAAAAGCCCTTCTCCATCAAATACAAACAAAGCGTGAGCTGCCGCGAATAGGAAAGTTAATAAGTAACCAGCTTCACCGCATGTTTAGATTTACTCTCCATCTTCTCTGCTCTGATACCACTGATGGATCTTGGCTTGTATAATACTATTGCATGCAGTGAAAAAATGAAGATCACTACCTATTCCAAAAGCTGAGCATCTAGTGCATGAAATAATAGTGAAAGAGATGCAAAATAGAACGGTTTATTCATAGGTGACAGCTTCATTATTCATCTCCTCAGCTCAACTAAGCTTGTTGGAGTTACAACACACACACACACACTTAGCTACAACCACAGACAAAGGCACTGAGCTATGAAATATAAAATAGATTCTCGTAGAAGATGCCACTCTAATCACGATCGGCTTCAAGGACATAACATGTGCACCAACTTCAAAGATCATTGCGCCAACAGCAACCTGTGATCACAAGAGAGACTTTAGCCTCTAAACGAGCTCTCAAAGTACTCCATGCAGCTAGCCATGCATGTGCCAAGTGGCAGATCCAATCAAACCCCCTTTCAACCATGCTCTGATCGTGCCCAACCTAGATTTTGCTTTATCACCTAATAAGAAAAGCATCAACCTAACCTTTATCAGTGGAATGACCAAATGTTGATCAGGATTTTTGCCTCCTACATGTCATTCTCCTGCATTGATAGCTATAGCTATTGCATCCCAATTCTCATAGGTTGTTTTGCAATGATCCTTAGATGCATTCCTCAACCCTGTGCTAGGGTTTGGTAAATTGCAACACATAGTATGGGTCATCTTTCTCATTCTCCCTCAAGTTAGAAATAACTACAAAGTTATCCTCCTCTTTTAGATAGTTAGTAAGGTCATTAGAAACCTCCCCAAACTATGGAGAGTCCTTGTTTCTCTTAATTGTTTGTCACTCCATCTTCATGTAGAGGAAATATTGGCTCCCATCTCTTCAAAGTTGCAATGTCCTCACAATTGTCATGATCCCGTGTGATGCACGCACTATAGAAACAAGAAATTTTTCTTATTTTGAGTAGGTGGTTGTTCAAAAGTCCCCATATGCTATGCAAACTATGAGTTCCTTTAATGGCCTCACAATCCTATCTACTTCTCCTTTGCACTTCATTCACTTTCACTTCATGGAATACTTTGCACACTTTCACTTTCAATTCATGGAACACTTTGCACACTACACTATTCTTGAGGCTTTATTTACTTTATGTTGAATCCTCCTCTGTGGAAAGATTGGTTGTAAACCGTGTTAAAATATCATGAGCATCATTGAGCTTCCTTGAGGGCATGTTAATTGGTGTTTAAACAAAGCTCACTTCATAAAAGTAGCACGTCCCCATCATGTTCCCCCTTGTCATGGCTAGCCCAAATAAATTCCATATCATGTTTAGACCGGTCAGGGATGTAAACCTCGAGACAAAATAGAATCCACTGGCTGATTTAAATTGAGATGAAGCATCATTTAACCACACCCATTGTTTTTTAAATATTTTCTTATACATGGGGATCATCTATTCTTAGCCAATTTTAATACAATAAAAAAGCATGCTGCACAAATAAGGTGTTGTGTTTCCTATCATCCAAAATGCAGAAATGGTATGTGCATTGCACTAACCTAGACTCCTATGAGTTGTAGAAGAATCAAGCAAATGTCTATAGGTGATATGCACTAGAATTGTTATCCTGCTAGTTGTACTAATGAGCACTTTGCATCTCATCTTGTTCTTGAAATGAGTAATTTTTTGCAAAATCTCTGACAAAGATAATAGTGTCATGGGAAAATTTAGCAAGGCACATCCTTAATTGCTTATCTTACCATCTAGCTATGAAATTGTGAAGCACATATTTGGGATGGATTGAACCAAGTGATCTTTAAGCTCCTTTGGTTGAGTACTCTTATACGATAACATCTCTGTTTCTCCAACCCTTCAACATTAACATATTCAAATCTCCTTCATTTTGGCATTTCATTTGGACACACATCAAATTGCCTCTTCTTCAGACTACGATTCATGCATGTGCCACAATTGCATTCAATGCAATGGCACTATCTCAACCTATTGCTTCCAGCCTTTACTTGCTTAACTGCAAGTTTGCTTCGATGCAGGCATAAGAATTTTAGAATCTCTACGTAAAGCTCCCCTATCTCCTCCTCTCCTTAGTAAAATCTTCCAATAAGCGTCTCATTGTCTCCCTTTGGACAGACCACTAGTACTCACATAGACCTTATGCTACCAAACTTGGCCTCCCTTGCAACACGTGACAAGAATTTAGATGGCCTATAGATTGTGCATTCATTTGCAACACATGGACATCTATCTCCATGGAGAAATGCTCCAACATGACTAGATCTCAAAGCTTGTTGGACCATGTCAAAGTTTGTGTGTTTTGCAACAACACACATCAGTTTTTACAATGCTCAAAGCTCCTTTTCCCAATTGAAAGTTAGGGTTCCGATCCATAAACTTGACATACAACTCCAACTACTCACCCAACATGCGGGAAATAAAACTTCAAGCACAACAAGTGTGGCAACAAATTCTTGCTTCTTCACATCATCATTATATAGAATATCAAAGCAAATAGCCTGGCGTCCAGTCTCAAATTTACCGCATGGTTGTCTGTTTCCTCTTTGGTTGCTCTAACTTAGGGATTCTTCATAGGTGGTTGTGGGGCCATGATTTGAGCTCTCTATTGTATAGATCTTACTTTTCTTGTTGTTGGTAAAGGTGCTAAGTGATCAAGTTGAAGCCTCCTTTTTGTTTTCTTATCACATCTAGAAAATTTAAGGTGCCTATCAAGGTCCCCAATGCTTGTTCTTTTGGCTTCAACATGGAATTTTGTTTCATACTTTCATCCTAAGTTGCACTTACTAAAAATTCATCTTGATTTGTTGTATGTAACTCTCTCTCCCTACATGCACACATTTTCTACAGCACTCAGTTCAGCATTCTTTTTAGAGACAGCTCCTCTTTCTCTCTCTTATATCTCAAAGCTTTGTGTGGAATATAAGATAGTATGTTTGGAAGGAAGTCACTTGTGTTTTTGGTAGGAATGGCAACATCACTTACAAGTCTAAATTTTACTGAAGCACGTAAACTTGATGGGGTGAACTATCCGTTGTGGAAGTTCAAGGTGAAGACTCGGCTCGTTGGGTGAAGAAAATATGGAAGGTCATGTGATTAGATTGGAGAAGCCTCCAATCTCAAGTTCCATTACACCAAAGAAGATCCTTAATGCTTATCATCAAAATAATGGTAGTGGACAATATGATAACACTAATCCACAGGGCCATAACTCCAAGGGAGGCATAGGAGATCCTTTTGAGACTCGTTCGAGACCTAGAGTCTCACTTACATCATTAATCGCTAGTATCAACTCCCCTTTCTATGGCTTGATGAAGAGATCCAATGATGGGTCGTGTTGACACCATGATGGATACTCAATAGTTAGTAGTAATGTTGCTAAATCAACTTCCTCGTTCGTACCAAAGTTCACTCTTGGTGAGAGTCATATATTGCTAATCTTCAATGATGTAAGCTCCTTGTTAACTCAAGAAGGCATAAGTTATATGAAGGGGGGGCAACAAGAACAACATCAAGGGTAGAAAGCCAACGAGAGAATCCATTTCAAAGAACGGGAAAAGGAAGGACAAAGAACAATTGAAGGCTTATTCTATTAGAAGCTTGCCAAGGATTGTCAAAAAAGCAAGCAGACATTGCAAAAGAAGTCTCACTGTACTTTGGCAAAACTAAAGGAAGAGTCGATGAACGTCATAAAGGACAGATTACTCTACGCAGAGGTCCATGAGGTGGCACATGTAGGACCCATGGTACATTGACAATGAAGCTACTTACCACCCGACCCGTCACAAGGAGTGGTTCACAGATAGAATTAGTACATCAAGAAATGGCAAATCACCATTCGTGATGATTCCAAGTGTTCCGTAAAGGACTTCTAATAGTGTGTGCAAAACTTTTTCTAATGTTGATGTGCCAACCCTTGCAAAAAAATTGATTTCAATCTCTTCCATGACCAGGTTTGGTGAGGAGTTGCAAGGGCAATGATCATGGCATTGAGGACGGTGGTCTTTAATAGATACATGCATGATCAAGATTCGTCAAGCACATTGTGGCATAGGTGCTTTGGGCACGTACCACTCACCGTAGTGGCAAAGATGCATGAGAAGAATATGATGAAAGATTCACCCACATTCTTCTATTTGCACAGCCTCCCTTGAGGGTAAGCAATATTAGCATCCCTTTCCACGGAGCCAGAAGAGAAGCACCACCCCCTTAGAATTGGTACACTTTGACTTGTGTAAGCACATGTCCACAATATCTTTGATAGTGGTCTATAGTTTTTGACATTTATAGATGACTATAGTTAGAAGGTGTCGATGTACCTTCTAAAAGAGGAGTTAGAAGCATTTTAGAAGTTCAAAGAGTGGCTAGCTAGGTGGAGCGAGAAAGCAAGCACCAATTGGAGACACTTCGCATTTTCATAGAGGTGGAGAGTATGTGGGTAAGGAGTTCATAGCATTCTACAAGTCGAGGGATCAAGAGACAAATGGTCGTTGCTCTACTCCCTACCCAACACCCAAGTTGAAAGATCAAGGTAAGGGCATCCAAGTACCTAATTAGATGGGGACTCAAGAAAGATGGTTGTTGAATTGGTTGTGGTACACCCTTCTAATAAAGCGGTTTAAGAAAGGTGAAGATGATTGGTTCATTCGACGTGAGCATGGGTGTGTTGACTGGCTAGTCAACGAGGAGTCAATATACATGGAAAGGACGTGTGAAGCCCTAGTATCCAATCGGCCCATGCACGAGTATGAGGGCTGGCCTATGCATGGCGCTTGCAACACTTGGCATCGATCTCTTGGCATTTCGACGATGGTGATTATGAACATCTCGTGACTCTTACAATAGCGCGGAGATGGTAGTTGTGTACCTGTCTTTCTCAGGCGTAGGACCTGTACAGAAGTAGTTAATGACAGTTGTCTTGGGCTTGTTGATCTTGAGGTAGTAAGTGATGCAGCTACTCACAATGTGCTAGAGGGCGTAGGTTTAGTATTTCATCAACTTTGTAAGCCAGCAAACCCGGCAGGGTAGAGGCAATCCGTCTTGGTACTATCAATTCAATCTAATATTACAATACAGTATTTCTTGCTTTGTGTCGGCTCTCATAGCACCTATGATTGTCACTAACATTACACTTGTCTATCATGCATATTGTTTGTTGCAAGGCTCCGAATAATCATAGGCGACATTTCATGTGTTTCCTGCTACAACTTCATTTTCATTCCGAAAAATATATGTAAGAGATTGCACGCACTAGAATCCGTCTCTACACCCAACAATGATCCTCCGGTTCTTTCTACTTCGCCTCCCTCCAAGACAATATCCAAACAGTGCAGCAATAAAAAGTAATAGACATCCCTGGGTCCAGCAATCAAAGAATGAGGCGTTCTCACTGCGTACAGGATCAAGCCTTGGTATCACATGATATGGAGCCTCAACCTTCTGAGGAGGCCGCTAAGCATCCGGCACGGATGGCAGCCATGAAGTTAGAGATTGATTCCATTTAGAGGAATCAGACTTGGGACCTTGTTCCAACGGAGGTTGGATCTTCAAGGGCAAGTACAAGTACAATGACACTCTAGACAAGTACAAGGCTAGTGGCAAAGGGGTATGCTCAGGTTGAGGGGCTATATGAGACTTTTACTGCTACAGCCCACATGACAACCATTCTGATGTGTTGTCTTTAGCAGCGCATTATGGTTGGCCACTATTGCATATGAATGTGAAGTCCATGTTCCTCAATGGGGAGATTCAGGAGGGGAGATGTTCAGCAGCCTCCAAGATTTGAGATTAATGGGAAGCAGTAGGTGTGGAAATTGAAAAAGGCATTATATGGGCTGAAACAGGCCCCAAGAACTTAGTATCATAGGACTGCTCAATTCCTCAGCACTATTGGACTCACTCAGAGTTCATCGGATGCCAACCTCTCACAATCACCACACCAATCGCATTAGTCTGCAGGATTGATAGTTCTCTGATATTTGAAGGAACTGAGGGACTATAGTATTTTCTGCTCCCAAGGAGCTAATCTGAAAGGATACACCAATGCAGATAGGGGAAGAGATGTCGATACTCGACAGTCTACTACAGGGGTATTGCCATTGCACCCAATTCAGTGTGACAGTGCGTTGGATTGCTATTGCATCCAATCCAATTTCCATGATGGCACAAAGCAGGTTGAGGTGGACTGTCGCTTTATCTGTAATCTGATTGAAGGTCAGGTGGAGGAGCTCAACAAAGGAGAATGTAGCCGATCTCGTTGCCTTCATCTCAGGAGTATCTTGAACATCTTCTTCAGTGAGTGGGTATAGGCCCACACTGAGCACTGAGAGTGTAAATGCCTGTGTCCTCTGAGCCCCTTTGTGGGGACATTAGGGATGCCCAGGTATTTTCGAAAGGTGGCCTTTAATTGAGTGTTTGATGCATATCTAACAGCCTTTTTTGGCAATTAATTTAGGGTTGCTCTTATGCAAGTGCTATGTCGAAACCTACACTGTTATTACTAGTCATCTCTGTATACCATTCATTGATGCTAGTAACCTCCAGCTACAAGCAAGCTTTGATAAGAGGCCAACTAAGCATGCCAGCAAGTTTTGAGGAAACTTAGTAAGAGTCGAGACTGAATAGCATCCAAGTAGCAACATACAAGTAGCAATCTTAAGGGTTTAAAACAACTAGCAGCGTGCAAGTAAGGCCATTTTCAAAGGGTAATGATACTAACACACCTTGTAAAGCCTTGATAATCACAAGAAAGTACCATCTTGACCCCAGAAATAGATCAAGCTACTAGCTGCCAATAATGAGAGAAGCTAGCAAAAAGGTACATAAGCGGGGTGACATAGGGGCTTTAGTTGAGTTCAGTGTCAAGATGCCAAGAAGAGTATAGAGGGAGGGTGGTGCAAAACGATGCATGCAAACGTATACCCACAGACAAACAAGATGCACTGTAGGTGGGGGGGGAATAGTCGCTGGAGAGGCTGCAGTTAAGGCCTGTCTGTAAGCCCCGAGGACAACCGACTGAACCAGATCTGTGCCAACCTAGTAACGTTTGAGCAGCCAACCATCAACTCAGCCGACCAGACAACTAGACCATTCCCTGTATAAGGTCCTCTAGCACTGTTATTTTCCTGCCAGTGGAGCCTGCTGTACTAGAGCCTCCAGGAGCCTTGGATGCGCCCAAACATAGGGCTTCATTGCCCTGAAAACAACTCAAACGAGTCGTCCCAGCCCTGGTACCTGCTCTAAAATTGAGCATAAAACTATGCACGTAGCTAGTGAGTTGCAAGGCTACTTGACACCAGCAAAACCTATTCAAAGGCCCAGGGACTCACCAATTAATGGCAAAGGCCTTAAATAGGCCATCAAAGGGTCAATGACAAAAGAGTGGGTCAAGTGCATTATCCGAGTCATAAACAAGTGCCCATAGGTCATGAAGGTGAGGAAATATATGTCTCAATCAGTGTAAGCAAATAGCTTGCAAGCCTTCTTCAGAGCTTCTCACTATAGGTCGTTGCCACCTTTTTTGCTATGGCACACTATGCTGGCTAGCACTTTTCTTAGACTACTTGCCACTCAAGGCATTTGCGCTTGTTGAGGAACCCTTCCCCTTACTTCCTTCCAAGGCATCTCTACTTTCATTTTTGGCCTGCCTAAAATGCACTTAACTTACTGCTAGTGCCACTTTTGAGTCTTTGTTTGTTGCTCCTTATGCCCCATGTTATTACTCCATCAAAGGTTTTATGCTTGCATATGGCTACTCTAGCTTTATGATTCAGAAGACTCACTGCCTTGGATCTTCACCACATGTTTACCTCAATGGCCACTTAGCCATTGTTGTCGTTTGCTTGCAGCTGGAAATTGCTGCCATGGAGCAAGGACCTACTCACATGCTTCATTGCTTTGCAAAAGTGACCTGGATGTCATGACTTGCAAGATCAAACCCCCAAAGGCTTCACTTCCTTTTTAAAATCCACCTCAACAAGAGGAGACATAGAAAGAGGGTTCCATGTCCTTTCTGCTCCTCCAAAACATTGGAACATGTCCCCAAAAGAAAGCTAAAAACAATTTTGTAAGTTGTCCTTAAAAGAAAGCTAAGACCATCTACAGAAGATGAAACTCAAAACTGGCACTAATCCCTAACATGACCTCAAAATAGGTTGGAGAATAGCGTGACACACGATTCCACAAAAAATGTAAGGTAAAGAAGGGAGGGAATGGGGTACAACTCTTTGATGCAAAAAACTGCCATCCCAAAATCTGAATACATTCACTCATTGTGGAGTGGAAAGGAACATATGCTCACACTCATTGCAATAATCATATGACACCTCAAAGGGATTGGTTCTCAGAACTAGATCCACACGGAAAATGCCAAACAAAATGTCATTATGAGTGAAAACATATTCCATTCATGGCAGTATAGATCTAATCGAACATATTGGTGATGCCTTTTATGTTCCAATAACAGCACCAAATCTTCTCTCAATTGGCCAGATGACAGAGAATGATGTGGAGTTTGTCCTAAGCATGGTTGTACCGTCAGGAGACTTGATAATCCCAGCTCCATCATGGTACTAAGATTAGCCATATGTTCAAAGTTTCTTCAACAATCCTCATTCAAAGAGCACAGAAGAGGTTTAGACACCTCAACTTTGGAAGCTTGGTTTCTGAAAGAAGATCAAATATAATTCAATGCATTCCACAGGTCTATTTTCACAATGATATCAGTGAACCATGCTTTACAATTAATGGTCTAGGAGTTTCGACAATCTATGGATCATTTGCTCAAATATTTCTATCTTTGAATTGATATTTATGCTACAGAGCTTCATCGATGATTTTTCTAAAAAGACTTCGATCTATTTTTTGAAGTAGAGATTAGATGCATTGAAAGCATTCAAAGAATTCAAAGCACTTCTTTAAAGAAGACTGACAAATAAATCAGATGAAATCAATATCTTTGAAAAGATCAATTCACATGCAAATTACTCCATTCAAGAAAAGGAAAAAATTAAAATCATTACAGAATCTCTTTGATGCATAGTGGATATATGTAACTGCAGTCCAACTGCAATCTTTCAAAGCATCACTCCAAAAGAAACATATATAGGTGATAAGCATTCAATTCATCAATTTGAGAGGATTTGGATCCCTTACGTGTGCTCATGTTCCAAATGAACTTAGGAACAAACTGGATACAACCAATACTTGACGAGACTGCACCGGGAGTAGATAAACAACTATGGCTTATACAACCCAAACTGACGAAACAGCTTTGTCTTTATTTCCACGACGGAAATTAACTCTCCAAAGGCTCTCCCTCACTCTCTCTCTCTGAACATACACTAGGGCCCAGGACAATTTGTCGGGCTGGACCCCCCCGAAGGTCTTTATTCATTTCAGAAAATCAATTACAGAAGTTCAGCTTCAAGCTGTCTCGTAAGTCTCTCTCTGTAAAACATGAAAAGAATTCTTCTTTTACAAGAGCTTCAAGCCCCATTCAAATTGGCAACATGCCACTTGTCTAAAATCTAGACTAAAATCTATTACAAGCCTCTAAGGGCCATTCTGGAGTCTTCAAAGCTCTCGGTCACACGAACCGCTTCCTAGGTGCTTGTCAGGCTCCCATTTCGCTTAGGAAAAATAATCCTTCCTAGTACCTGCAACAATTAATTAAAGCGCACCACCGTGGTACCCATTAATTGTTAGCGCTTTGCATGCAAATAACACACTGTGGACTAATCCTAGTCACGGTGGGCGTCCCCACTGAACACATGTGCACATCTAAACAAATATATATATATATATATATATTTTTTTTTTCTCTGGTTGACCGGAGTCAACACTCTTGATTATAATTAAAGAGCTTCGACCCAAGGTCAAGGCGCCTTAATTATAGCCAAGTCTCTCCAACCGGAGTTGGCACATCTTGGTTAACCGGGGTTAACCCTTTTGGCGCATGCCAAGTCTTGTTGACCGAAGTCAACACTCTCTGACCGCAGTCAGGTTTACTTGACTGGAGTCAAGTATCTTTGACCGTAGTCAATCCTTTGACCATTAAAAATAACTCTTTGACCATAATTGACATATATAAAACCCTTTAATTATGATCAAATAAATGGTCAACTGTACTTTGACTTAGGATATTTACATTGTGGTGACATCCCCTCGGCTTCTATTCAGTTGACCTCAACTGAAAAGCTTCCTTGTAAACATCCAAAAGCTGTGGATGATCGGATAACATGTCTTCGTCCATCCACTTGGCATCTAATGCCGTATAATTCCTGAATTTTACAAGATACCTGTAAAATTCCTTACCCTGAGGGCCTTTACGTACAGTATGGTACACAATTTGCTCTGGCTGAAGGACTTCCTCCAGCTCATCCACTTCTGGTGGATCTTCTGATACTGGTTCTGTAGGCTCTGGTCCCTGAAATTTCTTTAGAAGACTCACATGGAATGCATTGTGAATCCTCCAATGCTCTGGCAATGCTAATCTGTATGCAACTTCATTTATTCTCTCTGTAACCCTGAAAGGGCCATAATATCTGGGAGATAACTTTGCATACACTTTCTGTTTGCCTTTAAACTTGCGGAGCCTAGCTTTTTCAAACCTTAAAAGTATCCAGTCCCCTTCCTTGAGATCTAGCTGTCTCCTATGTTTATCTGCAGCCCTTTTATGTTTCTCTTGAGACCTTTCAATTGCTGTCCGGACTTGGCTGTAAGCTGTCTGGAGGTCTCTTACAAACTGATCAGCTGCAAATATTTCATCTTTAGTCCTCAATATAGGTGGCAAAATCACCTTCCCATATATGACTTCAAAAAAGGCTTTCCCTGTAGAGCTATGTACTGTATTATTGTAAGCAAACTCTACTAAGGGTAGGTACTTTTCCCAGTCTGAACTCTGGTCACCCACGTAGCATTTCAGCATATCCAAAATGGTAGAATTTGCTACTTCACTTTGACCATCTGTCTGGGGATGGAAAGAAGAAGAAAAATTCAGATTCGTCCCCATGTTATCAAATAAAGCTCTCCAGAATAGACTGGTCATTCTGGGATCTCGATCACTAACAATGGACTTAGGCATACCATGATGTTTAAAGATCTGTGCCATGAACAGCTTAGCCATATGATCTGCCTTTATGGTTTTGCGAACCGGAATGAAATGAGCTTGCTTGCTGAATCTATCAATGATAGTCCAAATCCCATCATTCCCTGACTTTGATCTCGGCAAATCAAAAATAAAGTCCATTGTAATATTTTCCCATGGTGCCTGAGGCACGGGAAGAGGCATAAGTAGGCCAGGTGCCTTCTGTCTATCATACTTCATTTTCTGACACGTAAGGCATTCAGTAACAAACTGATGTATATCTTTCCGCATTCCTGGCCAAAAGAAATACCTCTCTAGTGCTAGAGTTGTTGCTGTAATCCCTCTGTGTCCAGCATAGGGAGGTGCATGGCATTCTTCCAAAATCTTTTTCCTCATCTCCTGGGTGATGCATAGGCAATCATCTTTCATTAAATACCCATCTTTCAGGGAATAGTGACTGGTAGATTGCCCTTCTTGCATTTGCTGTAAAATTTCACCAAAATCAGAATCATGAGCATATTGTTCCCTCATACCTTCCAGGTCCTGATGATAAGCAATAGTCACATTATTGACCTGGGGTCTTCGGGACAAGGCATCTGCCACTCTGTTCCGAATTCCTGGGGTATGGACAATCTGAAAATGATACATTGACAGCATGTTTGCCCATTTCATATGCTTCTCTGAAAGCTTGGTCTGAGTCAAAAAGTATTTCAGACTTTGGTGATCTGTTTTGACAGTAAAATCTGCACCCAAAAGATAATGTTTCCATGTATGGATGGCATGAATTACAGCCAATAACTCTTTCTCATAGATTCCTAAATATCTTTCCGCATCCCGAAGTCGTCTGCTTTCATAGGCTACTACATGACCATTCTGATGCAATGCAGCCCCAACACATTCTCCACAAGCATCGCAATCCACATCAAAAGACTGATACAGATCCGGAACTACCAGAATAGGCTCTGTAGTCAACTTTTCCTTGAGTGTATTGAATGCTTTCTTCTGTGATAATCCCCATGTGAAAGCTGCATTTTTCTTAGTGAGGTCATGTAATGGAGCTGCGATATCAGCAAAGTGTCTGATAAATCTTCTGTAGTAAGAACACAAGCCTAAAAAGCTTCGAACTTCATGCACAGTTTTCAGCTCTGGCCATTCCTGAATGGCACGAATCTTCGCTGGATCCATTTGTATCCCATTCTTGGATATTATATGCCCCAGATAGTGGATTTCTTCCAGGAAGAATTCACTTTTCTTGCTGTTGGCATAGAGCTGATGATTTCTCAGCTCTTGAAACACTATAGCAAGATGTTCTCTGTGGTCTTCCTCTGTCTTAGAGAAAACTAAGATATCATCAAAGAAAGTACCAGTAAAATGCCTGTACTTCCGGAAGATGCGATCCATCATTCTATTGAATGTGGCTGGAGCATTTGTCAACCCAAAAGGCATCACTAAGTATTCATACAACCCGAATGTTGTGCGGAATGCTGTCTTATGCACATCTTGAGGCTGTATCCTCACTTGGTGGTAGCCACTCTTTAAATCTATTCTGCTGAAAACTGAAGCTCCATTTAACTGATCCAAAACATCATCAATACGCGGAATAGGGAATCTATTCTTGATGGTCATTTTGTTCAGTGCGCGATAATCGACGCACATACGGAATGAACCATCTTTCTTCTGTACTAACAGTACAGGGGAACAAAAAGGAGACGAGCTGGGCTGAATCAACCCTTTGGACAGCAAGTCCTGTACCTGAGCCATAATCTCCTCTCTCTGAGTCGCACTGACTCTATAAGGGGGTCTGTTTGGTGGCTCACTACCAGGCATTAACTCTATCTGATGATCTTCTGGTCTCTCTGGGGGTAACTCCCCTGGCAAAACATCAGAAAAGCAATCTTTAAAGTTTACCAGAAACTGAAACCTATCTTTGTCTGCATCATTCATTTCAGCATGCATATCATTCTCTTTTTCTTTTACGAAAACCATGTACGCAGAAATTGCAGACTTTATTGCTTTACCGCATGAAACATCAAATACAATGGGGATAGTATCCCCTTTATTCCTGTCAATTACACGCTGATTTTTCCCCCTATGTACAAATTCCAGCACTCTTTCAGGAAGAGTCAACTTCACTGCCTTGCGGTGAAACCAAGGCATCCCCAAAACTACATCATAATGTTTCAGTGGAGAAATGAAGAAGTCTTCCTGATCCACATAACTCTGAATATGAAGACGGAGCTTCCCTATCAAGGGAGTAACTGGCACAGGATTCCCACAAAACATTTGATCGGCATCCAAAGCCCTGCCTAACTCTTCCGTCTTTATTCCCAGCCTCAGGGCTAGATCCTCTGATATGAAATTATCAGTAGCCCCTGGATCAAATAAAATTAGCGCTTGCTGGTCTCTAACTTTGCCCCATGATAGCAGCAATTCTCGTTCTTCTAGGTTCAAAGCATGACCCAGTATATCAGGAATTCCCCCCGCCATTGGCTTTTGCGGTCCTCGTGGCTTCTCTACCTCTTTTCCCTTCGATGTTGAAGGCTTTTCTGGGCACTGGGCAGCCACATGCCCCTCTTTACCGCACCTGAAGCATTTCCCATCTCTACGGAATTCCGCTATCTGTTCAGGGGTAAAAATAGATTTGCCCTTATAGGTCTTTGAGAACTGAGTACCCCTCGGCTTCTGAGGCTGAAACCCTTTCTTTTCAGCCTTAGGGGACTCTTTCTTTTCTGATTTTTGAAAATCAGTTTTCTTTTTATCAGCACGTCCTGCACGCAAGGATGGCACTGTAGATGGATCTTGTAGCGGCACAAGACTCGCTACTGAGGCTGAATGCATAAGATCTTGAATATTCTTTGCCCCCAAAGCATTCACTACTGCCTGAATTCTTGGAGTGAGACCTGCTCTGTACTTCCTCATCTGGGTACCTTTGGAGATCTTTTTGAACGGTGCAACCTGCAAATAAGCATCCCAAAACTTTTGGTTGTACCCATCCACTGTATCTCCTGCATCCATGTGCAAGCTGTCCCAGTCTTGAAGAACATGGTCTCTAAACTGTTTAGGCATGAACTGCTGGTAGAAGGCTTTCTTGAAGCCCTTCCACTTTCTTGGGGCTGACCCATCTGTGGTCAGTGCACTCCACCATGCACTAGCCGTTGCTGTTAAGTGTAGGCTGACCATTCTTAACTTGGAGGATTCTGAAAATTTCTCAGTACCGAATGCAGCATCAAACTGTCTGATAAACTGCAATGCTTTGTCTGTATGACCATACTGTCCATTGTAGGTCATAAACTTAACAGATTTTCCTCCCTCTTTAAATTCCCTGGTCGCTTTGGAAGATTTTCTCTTCCCAGACTTCTCGTGTTTCCTTCTTTTCCTGGATGGTTTATCTGATAAGGAAGAAGAAGACATAGAAGTCGAACTCGAGGTAGACGGTGATGGACTAGGAGATCGGTGATGACGCCTCGATCTCTTTTTACTATGGGACCGTCTCCTATGAGATCTATGAGATCTCTCTCTCTCAGACTGTACACGAGAGTGTGCCTCTGGCATTGGCACGTCATATACTGGATTAGGCATAGCCTCTGCTGGAAACAAATGCTGAACCCTGGGATCCCTTTTTAGATTTTCCAGCTCTTGTATACGAGTGCGTACCATTTGTTCAAATTCTTGTTGAGTTTGCGGCACATTCCTCTGTCTTGGATGCACATCCCTATCTTGAGAATCCCACTGGATAGGTGATTGATCCATATTCTGAGATCTGCAGATTTTTCTCACACTGTGCAAGTAACTAATGCACACTACCTTTGCTTTTCCAACAGAAAAGGTACCTCAACAAGAGGTGTTTTGCATTCACAATCTATGCGAGTACTGGCTGTCAGTTCAAGGCATGTACCCACACAGTTGCCAAAGCATCATCAACTATATTGCCCTTTCCTGGCTGCTGCAGATGGCTTCAAAAGGCATCTGTTTTTCCCTCTTTTTACTGCTCAAAGGCATGCATACTCCTTTTTCTGCAAATTTCTGTTTTCTCTGCTTTCTCTGGTTTTCTGCTACTTTTCTGACAGTAAAAGTCTGACAGGCAGGGAAAAAAATTTGATAGCCAAAACTGTCTCTGCAACTGTCTTTTTTTTTTTTAAATAAAGAACAGTAACCAGATGGAGTAACTGCTAGTTAGTCTAACCAGACTAACTGGTTCTGGTCTGGTTAGTCTGTGACTGGATAGTTACTGTCTGGTCAAACTGACCAGACTGGTTCTGCTCTGGTCTGGTTTGGTTGGGCCAACTAACTGGACATCTGATCAAAGTCCAGCTAACCAGACTTACACTAACCACAGTTTTACCACCTGTCTGCCACGTGTCAGTGCTATGTCAGCATCTGAGCTGACTGCCACCTGTACTGCCACGTCAGGAATCCACACGTGTCTGCCACGTCACCTGCCACGTGTCAGAATACACACGTGTGCCACATCAGCACCTTGCAAGACCTCTGCCACGTGTCCTGCGCCACGTGTCCCGCGCCACGTCAACTCTGGCAAGCCTGCCCAAACCTTTGCAAAAATCTCCGTCAAGAGGATCGTATATCATCGCATCAGCGTCGCCAGCTCCGTTGACCATGATAAATCCATTTCTTCGTCTTTTTCACGCACGCATCACGGGCGCAAAGAACCTGACGAATGCTTTTCCATCATGAATCTTCCGCCAAGCGTAGCTTATCAAAAGGCAACGGTCTCTGTCGTATCTCCATCAAGCAACGGACTTGCGCCATGAGCGCCCGCGTGAGAGCACCTGTTATCCCTGCTAGCCCTCCGCCCAGGGTATCAAGGAATTATCTACTCGGGACATCTCCGTCGATTCCTTTGCCATAACGTGCGCTTGCGTAGACTTCTATATGGCGCCAAATAATTCCACCGGTGCTCACGCAATAATCAAACAGTTACGTCGCTCGTGATACCAATACAATCTTCCCTTGAAAAATCTCGCAGCAAATTACTGCAGAAACTATGTAATTCTTTGATCGAGGTCGCCATAGGAGGCAATCCTAACCTTCGCTCTGATACCAATACAACCAATACTTGACGAGACTGCACCGGGAGTAGATAAACAACTATGGCTTATACAACCCAAACTGACGAAACAGCTTTGTCTTTATTTCCACGACGGAAATTAACTCTCCAAAGGCTCTCCCTCACTCTCTCTCTCTGAACATACACTAGGGCCCAGGACAATTTGTCGGGCTGGACCCCCCCGAAGGTCTTTATTCATTTCAGAAAATCAATTACAGAAGTTCAGCTTCAAGCTGTCTCGTAAGTCTCTCTCTGTAAAACATGAAAAGAATTCTTCTTTTACAAGAGCTTCAAGCCCCATTCAAATTGGCAACATGCCACTTGTCTAAAATCTAGACTAAAATCTATTACAAGCCTCTAAGGGCCATTCTGGAGTCTTCAAAGCTCTCGGTCACACGAACCGCTTCCTAGGTGCTTGTCAGGCTCCCATTTCGCTTAGGAAAAATAATCCTTCCTAGTACCTGCAACAATTAATTAAAGCGCACCACCATGGTACCCATTAATTGTTAGCGCTTTGCATGCAAATAACACACTGTGGACTAATCCTAGTCACGGTGGGCGTCCCCACTGAACACATGTGCACATCTAAACAAATATATATATATATATATATATATATATATATTTTTCTCTGGTTGACCGGAGTCAACACTCTTGATTATAATTAAAGAGCTTCGACCCAAGGTCAAGGCGCCTTAATTATAGCCAAGTCTCTCCAACCGGAGTTGGCACATCTTGGTTAACCGGGGTTAACCCTCTTGGCGCATGCCAAGTCTTGTTGACCGAAGTCAACACTCTCTGACCGCAGTCAGGTTTACTTGACTGGAGTCAAGTATCTTTGACCGTAGTCAATCCTTTGACCATTAAAAATAACTCTTTGACCATAATTGACATATATAAAACCCTTTAATTATGATCAAATAAATGGTCAACTGTACTTTGACTTAGGATATTTACATTGTGGTGACACTGGATGCCAAGTCTATATCAAGTGTGTTTATAGGTTATAGTGATAGGTTATCGTAAAGAATCTAAGGTGTACTGCCTTTATGATCTAGTCAAAAGAATACTCATTGTCTCTAGAGACATCATTATTGACGAAACATTGTCATATTTGGATCAACCAACAACAATTTTGGCGCCAAGACCATTTTCTACTCCAGTTATACAGAGACTTTCATTGTCATCACCACGCTCTCATAAAGGAGATTTCAGTGGGGATGCCTTAGCCTTGCCCTGGCAGTTGGGAGCTAGTGTGTGTACTTGGGAATTGGAAGCAGGTTAAGACCAAGCATTGGCTCAGACAGTGGAGTTGCCATAAATACAGTACAAGGGCGAGCCGTCGTTGTAAAGCATTTTCCATTTTCAGAAGAATTAAATAAATACCGAAAGGGGCACCAAGGCTTTTGGGGCCAGTGGGTGTCTCATGTGACATTTCATTGAGTAGGGGCATTCTAGCCTCCATCTAGTTATTCTCAGTTTATTTCTAAGTGTTTTTCATTGGCAATGAGTTAATGGAAGTGATTGGGAATGATGCAATGTGCTTTATCACACCATAATGACTCTGGAATATCAAAAAAATTCCCTTCCTATAGCATGCCCTATGTCCTACGAATATTCAAACATCTTGACAAGCCTCATGAAGGTGGATCTCTCTCTCTCTCTCTCTCTCTCTCTCTCTCTCTCCACACACACACATCCACAACCTGTGGACAGTGGCATGGTGCCTACAGGCTACAGCGCCAGCAAATACCATGCCAGGCAGCCTCAAAAGACAAAGGTGGTCACAAACAGTCAATGCATTGACTTTTTGGTCAACATTCACTCTTTAACCAACCTGGTCAACTGTCAACGTTGACCAGCCAACCAGGGTCACCGTTAGCATTGACCATCTGACCAAGGTCGGCCAGTCTGCCCTAAAAGACTATATAAGGGCAGCCCCTTGACTCTCACACTCACACCACTATTTCATTTGTGTTTTGAGTGCACTATTTTTCCAGTTTGCGTAGTAGTGGGCAGGAGAGAGAGTGAGTTAGGCTTTCTCCCTACTACATTAGTATCAGAGCTTCAGGTTCTCCCTGAGATAGAGAGGTTCAATTCAGGGACGGACACTTTTTTATGGTACAAACAAGATCCGGAAAGGACACCATGAGTACTAGACTCCCGTGGGGAGAAAGGAGCAGCTTCCCAAGCATTGCCACCACAGAATCCCACCTGGTCACAGAGCCCCCAAGGACAGTTCTGCCATGGTAGCCATGATGCAGACCATGATGCAACAACAACAGTCAAAGAGTCTCTTTACTCGCATGTGCAAGCCGCCAAAGAGCACGAGAGAGCAGCTCGGGAAGAAAAAGATGATCAATTTTATTCGGTATGATGGTAAGACCGAACCTTTAGTGTTGATTTCTTCGCTCAACCAATTTGAGAAGCTATTTCTCAATTGTGCCTACGAGAGGTGTATTCTCGCATCAATGCACCTCACAGGCGAAAGCGGTCACCTAATGGCACGAGTGGCAAAAGGACCACTATGGTGTAGACGAGGAGACAAGTCATAATGGGTCAATGGACTTCGCAAAAGATATCAGAACACTGCCACCTCAATACCTGGACAGACTATAGAGTCAGTCAGGTCTTCAAGATGCACTAGGGGGCCACCAACCATTAAGCTAATAATAGGCCAGTTGATCTAACGGCTAAGAATGTGCCACATGGCTTCGTAGGATTTTTGAGTTTCGTAAAACTCTCTAGTGCTAGCCAAGTAAAAATGCTTTAACTTTCTAGTCAAGCCATCAATAGATTAATTTTTTTGCCAATGTTGGCTTTTTGACCAGCCTGGTCAAGAAATGGCATTGCCCAGCCGAATAGGGTCAGCGGTCATCGTTGACCATCCGACCAAGGCAGCATAGTCTGCCCTAAAATCCTATATAAGGACAGCCCCTTAGCCACTCCATTCATCCACTTCTGGGGCTGTTTGAGGCAGCTAGCAACATCAGGGATCAGCAGCAGTTCAGGCCTGGATCAGGGCGCAGCAGATATGCCCCATTCTTGGCATCTACAGGTTCCAGTTCAGCTCTGGACAGCAGAAGAAAGATGTATATCACAAGTGTCCTAAGCTTCATTAAACTAAACAGGAATCATATTAAGAAGATAAATATTTCATGTGTGTCCCAATTGACGATATTGAGAACACCAACAACCATAAGCCTTGAATAGATCCACTCACATTAATAAAATACACCTTTTTCAAGGGTCTGCATCATAGCAACCCCTTTCTTCCATCAGCTCGTAGTTCCTACAGTGACTGTTTCGTCCCCTCCATACAATACTTTTCTAGTCTTTAATTCCCTTCATAAATACTTTCAGGTGTATTCTACCCTATGGGACAGACAAATATTCAGTTGTTCATTTTCCTCTTCGGAGGTCCATACTCAGACTCACACTCACTCCACAGTTCCACTTGTGTTTTGAGTGCATTCTCTCATTCAAGTAGTAGTAGTAGTAGTAGTAGTAGTAATAGAGAGAGAGAGAGAGAGAGAGAGAGAGAGAGTTAGCCAACTCTCTCTCTCTCTCTCTCTCTCTCTCAATAAACATTTTGTATCTTGATGAATATAGGGGTACTGAATCAAAGCAGCCAATACATCAATGCAGGTAAACAAATATCTAGGACTCCCAATCAACAGCACTCTCTGAAAAAAGACCAGCAAAACCAATGCACTCTATTAATTTTTAATAGAATTTAAGAAGCATTGGACACGTGGCCTACAGAAAAAAATTCACCAGGTTGTGAAATCTTTAGAGCTTGTGAGAACGTACAGCCATGCCAAAATGACAGGCTGTTGGCCAAGATCGCTGAGATGTGGATACAAAGTGCACAACGCACTCTTTTTTGCTGCTAGATGCAATGTACACAGATAATGCAATCGTATTTTGCAAGATATGATAGCAGCTTCCAAAAACACATGAATGCACTGCGCAAATTCTGCCAGCATTCTATCATGTACGTGCAGATTGCAAGAAAAACAAGGTCGTCAATGGGAAAAGACCCAAACGATCAAGAGAGATTTTGGAAATTTGAGGGATACAGAAGAATCAAACCTCCGGAGTTGGGGAGAAGACAAGCTTTTTTTCCGTGCATAAATTCTATATGACCCCTGAATATATGTAGATGTCTCTAGTTTGTCCTATCTGTATCATGCATGGTTTGGACCACAGAAAGCATCCATGATGCCAGAAATGCATGGCCCATCTGCCAGAATGACGCAAATTGAAACTCTTACAAATCATGGACCGAAGAAAAACATTGCGATACGTATTAATCATTGTACAATAACGATTAAACCCCGTGTAGGACAAGGACAGGCGACAGTTCTTGCTACCAGCATACCAAGCAACGCCTTGCAAAGGTTTTATTGCACCTATACACGATTACATCATATGATCAAAATGAATTCTTATATGACTGTAGATTTGGGTGCTAGTGTCGAGAGAGAGGAGATGGTGCACAAGAGATTGAAAATCTCCTATCCCATACTCATGCTACAATTGGTCGCTATCCCATACAAAGGAGGAAAATTGCTTTCTATGAAAGAGAGATTTATGGGAGACAGGAGTGGCTCAACAAGAACACAAAAGTGGCTCAGCAAGAACATAAGAGACCTAGGGAAATCGGGAGATGAGAAGAGAGTAAAATAAGCCAATCAGGACATCAGCGAGAAATACAATTACACTGGCGCAACCAGCAAAAATAACAGTAGCAGCAAGCTCTTCATACAATATCGTTTTGTGTCCACAACATCAAATCGTCTCTCTCTCTCTCTCTCTCTCTCTCTCTCTCTCACACACACACACACACACATGATGAATCATGACTGACTTAGAGTTTGTGGGCAGAGAAAAAACAACTTTTATGCATCGCCAGAAATTGTTGCTGAACTTTTTACAATTGAAGAACTTTTTACAATTGAAAACTTTTTACAATTGAAGACAGGAAATTCTGAAGCTTATTGGCACTTCAGCCGCAGTGACAAGCTGGGCATGTAACGCAAAAGAGGACACTTGTGGGCGTACAAATTTGTTAAGCCCTTATAAAAGGAAACCCATTCACAATAGGCGTAAGTCTGTAAAAGAAAGTAACATAAAATTATGAGCATGCGCACGGCTCTGCATCGGCAGGCGTTGTTGCCACGGTCTGACTCCGGAAGAAATGGTAGCCGACCGTGAATCCCAGGACCACAGCAATGAAAACACCGGCGTTGTAAGACATCACCGCAAGCATCAACAAGTAGGCGACAGCAACGTTGATGCCAAAAAGCGCCGATTCCAACAACTTGTGGCCGCCGCGAGGAGACACTCTACCCAGGAGGGGCAAGGAGGCGTCCGATTTGTGGGAAGAAGAAGAAGAAGCCCAAGTGGTGCGGACGCTGGTGAGGTACTCATAGAAGACGGAGAGGAGGAAGAGGGCGAGGAGGGAGAGAGAGTATTCACCCCAGGTAGTGGTTTTCCATCCATCGAAGAGGATGGTGGCCTGTTTGCCCCAGTAGAAGGTCATGTGCATCATGGTGACAGAAAACAGAATGGATCCAAAGCAAAGGAGAACTCTGAGGAATTGGCTACTTTGCTTTGTTGCACACGACGACTCTCAAAAGCCAAAATGGCATTGCTTGTTTTATAAGTCAGAGAGTTCCCTTTTCCTCGTTATTACCCCATTGGATTTGACATTATCCAATGTAGCGTGTTTACACACTGCCCAACTCTAAATGTAACGCTACATTGGATTTGACATTATCCACGGTGTTTACACAATGCCCAACTCTAAATGGCATTGCTTCTTTTATCAGTCCTAGCTTAGCCATTACTTTAGTGATAAACCTTGACCAGAGGCACATGCATAATCCAGAGCCACTTACACATTCAGAATGTTCTCAAAGATATCCCGTGATTTCACAAACCCACATTGCTCCTTATCCACCACCACCTGAGAGCAAACATACTTTATTCTCAACGCCAATGCCTTAGCCATAACCTTATACGAAGTGTTTAACATGGTGATGGGCCTCCAATCGCCCACCTGGACTCTACTCTGCCTCTTAGGGAATAACTTAACCAAACCACCATTCACATCCGATGATAGAATACCATTATCTATTGCAGCATTTAACATCTCTACCAGATCATCCTTAATCAAATCCCAAAAGGATAAAAAGAATTCAAAAGATAAACCATCCGGACCTGGGGAGCCTCTGCCATTCTCTGTCTCAATGGTGGTGTGGTAGGTACCTTTGACCTGAAACGTTCTGTTAGGCACGGCTGTCCCATTGCCCCTCTCTTATTTGCAATTAGCACAGTCCCTCTTATTAACTTGATTAAAAAAGCAGTCCAACAAGGGGATTTGCAAGGTGTGAAATTGCCCTTGGGTAATCAACTGTCTTCTCAGCTGTTTGCTGATGACATCACGATCTTCGCTCAGGAGAATGAGAAGGGGCTGGTGACCCTCAGGAGGATCATGGATGTGTTTTGTAATGCCTCGGGATCTATATGTAGCTGGCAAAAATCTTATGCTCTACGTACTTGCCTAGATCCACTCCTCGAGTGGGCTAAGCTGCTACCGATCTCATGGGTCCCTTGTGGCCAGGTAGTTAGGTATTTGGGAGCTCCTATTGGGCTGGGTGTTTCGGTCAAGCAGATATTTCTCTGGTTTAAGGACAAGATGCTGTAGAAATTAAGGCTTTGGCATGGGCTTTCCTTGGGTTGGAATGCATGGGTAATTGTGATTAATCATGTACTCGCTGCAGCCTCCACATATGTTGCCACTGTTTAAGTTCAAGAAGTCTCATTGGGCAGAGATTGATAGGATGCTGCGTGCCTTTCTCTGGGCGGAGGAAGGAGGGAGGCATAGAATGCATTATATTCCTTGGGCCCTGCTGAAGCTACCAAAGTTGCAGGGGGGGTTGGGTCTTATTGATATTGCAACCAAGGATATGTCCTTGCTTGGGAAATGGTTGCCTAAGTTGTTCTGCCACTCCATCCCCTAGATGGAGATGTCCAGGTGGTTTATTGACCACAGTAAGGGTAAGGCAGTTGGAGTGTGGGCAGGACTTTCATGGTATGAGAGGTTATTCTCGTATTTTCCCATTAAAGTCTCTGGCTCTGATTTGGTTTTTGGCCTGGTGGAGTCTTGGAAAAACTTCATTGAGTTGTTAGAATGGAAAGGTCAAGGAGGATTACAGGGGGATGCAAGTCTTAGCAAAGGTATTTGGTGGGGCAAGGCGGTAGATGCAGCGGGTACTCCGTTTGCTCGACTGAATTTGTCTTGTGCTCAGAATCTCTTCAAGAAAGGTGTAAGATCTTGGGCTCAATTGTAGGATAATTGTAGGATAATTTGTCTTGTGCTCAGAATCTCTTCAAGAAAGGTGTAAGATCTTGGATGCCTTTGGAGATGATTCGTTGGGCAATTCAGGTTGAGCTAGCGTAAAGCGGATCTCCTCCATTCGATGCTAGATAGGGTGCCTCAGTCATGGCCTACAAACTATGTGGAATTTGTTGGATTGAGACAGAAACAATGGGTGTTGGCTAGGACCTATTTAAATAAACTGTCAGCAACAAGAGCTTTTTACAGAGGCCTCATGGGTTATAGTAGAGATGCTCTCGATATGAAACAAAGTGTGGGGCTTGCGTAGATCCCCTGGATGGTGGATGAAAGCCTTCAAAAGTATATGGAAGAACTGTAAAGTGAGACAAAGCAGTTTTCTCTTGTGGAAGATGATACATAACTTGTTGCCATTGCGAGCTAACCTCATGAAAAGAGTTGTGGTTAATCCACTGTGCCCCTTATGTGGGAAAGCAGTGGAACATGTCCATCTGTTTTGGTGTTGTTCAGCCACGAGGTCCTTATGATGTAAGGTAGAGGCGACAATAAGAAATGCACAACTGATGTCGAATCTCAGGTTCGGTGGTAATTGGAAGCTGATGTCCTCAGGGCTTCCGTCTACCCTTGTGCCATGCTGACAGTATATCAAAGCTACAATGGCTAAGGCAGTTTGGCCTATTTGGAACAAGATTTGTTTTGGTGAGTTACCATCTCAAGGATTTATAGATTTTGCGTTGCTGGTTTGTTGTAAGAATTCACTCTGCTAGACTTTTCGAGTATCGTGTGTGCAAAAGCGTTTCACTCGTTGCTCAGTCTTTGAAGGATATAGCGGGCTTCCTGCTGGTGTAAACAACATCCCTTATAGACCTAGGGTGTTATTTCTAGGTGCTAAACTTAGCGTGGGCCATGAGTGTTGACCTTGTGGAGTGGCCATTTTTTGTAAGGGGTTTCTGTTTGGGAGTGCCCCCTCCTACCTATGCAAAATAAGTCGGCTGTTTCTTTTCCACACAAAAAAAAAAGGAATTCCTTTTATTCTCCTCTGTACCGCATTTGATTCGACATTATCCATGTGTTTACACACTGCCCTACCCTCATCGCTGACTCACAAGATGGGCTTGGTATGGGTATGGCAGCTCTTGTTTGAATCGAGCACCAGCTGCCGTTTATGGAGTTTTAGGTGAGTTGAAGGCCCGAGAGTCAGAGGGTCCATCAGAGTCATGGTATCTTCTCCACTCCCTAAGTTAATTATGGTATAAGGATTCCACACTTGAGGTAGCACTGAATACATAAGGTGGGGCCAAAGAGTTCTCCCTAAGTTTCCTGGTGGGTGTTAGTGCCTCACACACAAAAATCCAGCACTCAAAACAAAACAATCCCCGTCCACAACTGGCCCCTGATCGAGATGTATTTATTGCATGTTGGGCACCCATAGTTAAACACCCTATAGAGACCACTCATCAACCCAATGCAACCCACTATAGAGTTGCATTTGGTTGATGACTTGTCTATGTCATTGCATGATCTTACCATGTTTTTGAGTGGTACGAACCCTGTGGTCAATAGAGTATTGTTGGAAGTCAGGGTTTGGGTTTAGAGGGATGTCTGTTGCATGCAGTTAGCCCTTAGGGTAGGCCAAATTTTGTAATGGTCTTTCTACAAAATTGACCATGCCCCTAATAGAAATTACACCTTTAACCCCAAAAGAAAATGCAATGCAACCAACCTTTTTTTTTTTTTGCAAAGAAATGTAACTGCATTTTTCATCCATGGATATTATTTGCATGGTTTTCTTTTCAAATGAGATTTGTCTTCTCCCTGAATTCATTAAGCAATATTCACATTTGCCCAAAAGACTCTTCAGAGAAGACTACGATGACTCTTTGGAGGCTGCTCGAAGTAGATGATGACTCTCAAATGCCTCAATCCTATTGCTCGTTCGATATGTCAAAGGTTCCTTCTACCTTGGTTTAGCTTTAACTACCATTATCCTTGAAGGTACCCATTTTAGGGCCATTTAATTTGGCATTATCCGATTGACATGGACTAATCACCGACCCAATGCAACCAATCCAGGATTTTTTTTTTTTCATCCATGATATTTGCATGTGCATTTGCATGATTTTCTTTTCTCATTCCAAAGAAAATCATGGAAATGCACATGCAAAGATCATTTCATCCATGATATTTGCATGATTTTCTTTTGAATGAGATTTGTCTTCTCATTTTTCTTCTCTCATATATTTGTCAAGAAGAAGAGCTTGAAGAAGGCCATAAATGTGGTAATCTACCTATAGAGGTTGGCATGTAGCCTTTTCGTAACCTTTTCCAAGTTTTCTTAACCCTACATGAGTGCCAAATTATTCACAATAATTTATGGCAGAATGTTTTACTAACAAACATACCTTTTCATAAAAAGTCATGTAATGGCTAGATAAGCCCACATACATATGCCTTTAAATTTCTTCTTATCAGCAATGGCATATCATCTTGCACATCACTCTTGTCACTACAATTAATGTAAATGGCTACATGTACTCACATAAGTATTCCTTGAAAATGCTTCCTCTGTCAGCATTGATATATCACATTGCCTGTGTCACTACACTCAATTTACAATAAAAGGTTTTCGTCAGAGTTTGAAATCCACTACCATGAACCACAATCAAATCACATCATATCTTAGTCTACATCAAAAGTGTCCTTAAAGCTAAGGACCAAGCGTCTTAAATATTAGTATCTATACACAGGCAGTTTTGGCAGTTAAATCCTTTCCTACACAACATACTACAATGCATGGGTTCTCACAAAGCTCGATCTTTCTATTAGATATCAATGCTCCACTCTCGTGTAACTACGCGGGAACCAGCTAACTCTACTTGTAAGCCCCCCATATGAGGACAAGGCATTTGAGTAGCTCGGTTATCCGATAGGTCTTGGTTTGGACACCAGATGGGGGCCATGTGTGGCCTGATGGTTGGACAGCTTCAGATAGAGTTGGCACACCGCCAACTAGGCTACATGCAAGTGCGGGAAGGCATCCCTTGACTAACCGCACTAAGGGTAGACGGAGCATTTCCTGGGGTAGCCCACTCTCGGGTTGCAGGGCCCGTTTGGAGCCTCAGATGATCCTGGATTATTGAGCACAGACGTATTATTTTCTATCTTACGTACGAGATCCTGTTAATCTATTGAGCACAGACGTATTATTTTCTTACACTTTTAAGGTTTCTACAAGGCACTCCATTTGGGATTGTCCAATTTTTCATGTGTTTTTTGTTTGGCCTAATCTTCCAACCTATGACTATTTTTTTACATTAATTTTTATTAGGAGGAAAGGGCCTTCTTATTTCTTCTGGGAGGAAGGGGCCTTCTTCTTCTTGGGTGTCCTTTTCTTTGCTCAAGGTTTTGGCCTCTTTGGTGCTTATGCTATGCACATCTTTGAGGATTCAAGGGCTACTACACTCACTCTACCTTGAGTAGCTCTAGGGTTTGCCTTGTCTATGAAATATTGCATTGACTTAGTGTCATCATAACTGAATCAACCCTTCCAACTACTTATGAGCCACACCCCTTTGGAATTTCCTTTATCTGTGGTTGTATTACTAAACTCCTTTTGATATTGAAACCTTGTCACCCAAATCTATGACTTAGCCCTCCATTGTGCCATTTTCAACTTGCCACATCAACTTCTCCTATGTTAGGGCATCAAACTTTTTCTACAAGTCTTATTGGGCATCCTTCTCCTCGATGTAATGTAGAAGGGCCATCCCATAATGCCCTTAGTGCATTTTTTTTTCATTTCAATTGAAGTGCAACAAATTCCTTCAATTCACCTCCTAAACCCCATGTACACTAATTTTTCCCCTTTCTTGGTCATCAATATCTGATTTTTGATGTTGTGGGTAGTACTTCACCCTCACACCCTTTGATGCCTTAATAGCCTTGGTGACCAAGGGCCTTGATAGGGTGGTGTAGAGCCTCCTCATTTCCACACATTTTCCTAATAAGGTGTGTGAGTAAATATTCTTGGTTAACCTTAAACATATGAGTCATATCATGTATCAAAATCCTTGTTGGAGGACTCAAATATTCAGTTGCAACATGTCCTCAGAGGTCTCCCCATTCACTATGAAGGATGAGCCTCATCAAACAAATGGATGGCTTGAATACTTTGCATGGGAGGTCATGAAAGCCTTTTGGGTTCACCCTTTAATGATTATGGCTAGTGCTTGGTATGTACACTCTCTATGCAAGGGCCTTGAAATGTTGCCCGTGTCTCTTTTGCTTTTTGTTGAGCTTTAATGATGTTGACTCTTGCTTCCGCTTTTGTGGTTCTGTTTATTTGTCAAGGCTAGAAAGTGATTAGGAATGGATACAAAAAAGGAAAAGGACATTACAGAAACCAAAAGAGGAGTAGTATAGGATGATACGAGTTGTGAAGGAAATTAGAGACAAAGTGTAGGTTAAAAGAAGAAGTAGAGGGCAAAAGAAATGGATATATCTGGAAATAAAGGTTTGTCTTAAAGAATGAGCGAGAAATATAAAGTACTGATAAGAGGAATGGGAGAAGATTGAAAGTTTGTAAAAGGCTGAATAGGTAAGTGATAATGAGCCATTGACTGAAGTCTTGGTAGAGATCCACAACTATAGAGAAGAAATGCACCTTATAAGTGTGAAAAATCAGACTTGAGTTGCTTATATTCTTGGCTTAATTGGGAGTAAGGGGCCACTAGAACCTATGGCTAAGTTGGAATGGCTAATCAAGATAATCATACAAGAAGATGGAGGAGATTGGCACCATGTGAAGAATTGCCATAACCTAACCTGACTTTGACTGAAGCGCAATTTCGCTCGTGTGATAGAACTCGTAGATTTGAAACTTTCCCATACATTTTTTGGCCTGCCCTCGGGGTAGCCTTAGCAACCCTCGAGAGTTGGCAAAGCCAAAAATCAAAGTTTTCTTATTTTGTAGAAATTGTAACGAATTATACATGGTTTGTTTGCATGCCACATTTGTTATTGCCACGTTGCTGCTTCTCATTGGTTGTTATTTTTGGGTATTTATTGTGTGCATGCAATGACGGCATCTCAGAATCGAAGGCCAAATTAATCTTCAATTCTATTTGCAGGTCGGTGTCCTTAGTCGTCAGAAAACCTTTGCGATTCTGACATGCAATTATAGTTAGAGCTGGTGCTTAATCACTGGAGGCTCACTAGAGGGCAATAGCTACAACGAGACCGCCTTTTAGATCAATGCAGCAAGGTCTTTTTACGTGCATGCGAGATGTCCTTCTATGGATGTCTTACTAGTCACTGTGAATCAATAGCGCTTCAAAAATCCCACGTCTATCTAACGAATTTTACATACTGTAGCGAAGGCAATAAATAACAGATGGCGAGCGATGTGTGAACATTTTCTGCTCTGAATGGGCAAGTGAAGACATTTGAACATAATCAATACATAATTTAAGAATCACCTAGAGAAAATACGGTGGATTAGCTAGTTGATGGCATTCGTCAGAGGCTAACAACAGAATTCTTGTCTCTGCTTCTTCACGTAGACACTGAATTTAATTGGCGAATATTTCTTTCATTAGTTCGAGGCTCAATTCGCATTCCGTGTGTCATTGTATGAGGAAATATGATTTGTGTATTTAAACAACCAGTTGCTGCCACCGAGTATTGCAGTTCTCCATTCCTTTTACCTTCATTATCTGTGGCTTCTATGGAAGCATTAGCGGAATACATGGACACCACAGACAGTGGTACTTTCGTGAAAGGTGATAGGATTCCTCTTTGTTTTCAATTCATTGTCCTTCAATTTCTTCATGTTCTACTTCTGTAGTGTTTTGAACGATTTTAGTCTTGTGAAGTTCTTTCTCCCACGCGTTTTTTTGTTGTCTGATGTTCTCATTTTTTTCATGCAGGTCTTGAAAAAGCATGTCCTTAGATTATGGATTCTCCTGTCACACCCGACGCTAGTAAAAGTTCAATGCAATAGATAGTAGTAAAACAAATTCGAACGAAGGACAAGGAGGAAGCAGGTTCATACAGTTTGCTTTCGAGTTTGTGTTTTTTTAAGAGACAGTGAGTATTTGTTTCTTTACAAACTACTACTAAAGTAATCGTTCGTTGCCATATTCATCGTGCGCATGCAGCATGCACCATCATAATTTCGGCAAACGTCTTCCATAGCGCACAATTTCACATTCGATTGATTGTTTTGGCTGTTTGATTCACTTCTCGATCCTCAATTGTTGATGTTGTGACCATAGGTATCTCCAACTTCAGATTTCGAGCTCCACAGCCAGAGCCCAAAGAGTGTGCTTTTCCTTGACTTCTATATCCAATCAACTGCCCTTCCCTTCTCGTAGGCTGACCTTTTTCCTTCTACCTTCACTTGACCCAATGAGTTCTCTTTGCCCAGCAACCCAAGACCCTTAACTTTCATACGGCCATTCTATTGTAGCACCCAGCGCCATGGTGTGGGTTCACTTCCCATTGACTAAGTCGCGTCTTCTTGAGCTACCCTGCCTCCAAAAAGACATGCATCTTTGATTGAAACTGCTTAATTCCTTTCCCTGAAGCATTACACTTCTTTGAGACCCCTGGCCTTTTCAATTAATCAAACGCTGTGTATCCTTAACAGCCCGTATATCCTCTATACGCAACACCCTATAAGAAGAGCCCAAATTCTTAGTTTGAATTTGTCCGCTGCTCTTCCCAAGGTACCAAATAACAGTGTACCAAATCACACAGCAGCAACTTCCCCTCCTAGAACTTTGATAGATTTACTGGAGCAATTTGTGGCCTTCATTATGTGTGCTTTCTAATATCCCCCCCATATTTTTTTCAGCACTTCTACACTGGCACTTGTGTTTGCAGGTCTTGAAAACCTTTGGCTTACTTTGCTATTACCACTAATAGTAGGACCTTTTTATATAAATTAAGATGTTGTAGGGTCTCAAATTTTCTTGCGTATAGTATCTTCTATAATTTCATACGCATATTTTAAGTACTATTTGTTTTCATTAAAAATGAAACTTCTTTTGGAACGGGAATAACCATATCTGCATGCTCATATGTGGAGAAAACATCACCCCCACCTTCTCCTAAAGAAATGCATTTCTACTTGCATCCCCAAGTAGACCCCCTAAAGAAAATCTCTTGAAGAATTCTCTAATTAAGAAGACACCATGACGGTCTCTTAAGAATTCTTTCCAAGAGGTGGCACAAGAGGCGTGCGCCTAAGGTAACAATCATTTCTTTTCTTATATTTCAAAGGCAAAGACATCACGTAATTAGTTGTTCTTTTGTTTTCTTGTATTCAGTGAAAAATCTTATGCGAGACAAACTGGAGTATGTGAATTTTAAGTGCACTATCACCTCTCGTGTGCAACATGCAAGTTCAAGCATTTGCACATGAGCCGTTATGTCAAGAAGAGTGACCCACCACCCAAGAAAGGACCATCTGAAGTGATCAACATTGATTCTCATTGAATAATCATTGGATACAAATTTGTGTTTATTATCTTTTGAAGGAACATATTATGTATTGTTGGGAAGATGCTAAGTTTGAATTATTTCCAATTTAAATAATATTGACACTTGTATTTGTTTTGCAAGACATTTCATTATACATGATGTGAATTGCTTACAATTGTTAGGTACACATGTTTACTCAATAGAAGTAAATTGCAAATAGCAAATTAAAAAATCCTCTTAGAAAAGTTGAATTCTATTGACATTTGTACTTGTTTTGCAAAACAATTCATTATACATTGTATGTATTGCTTCCAATTGTTAAGTAGACATGTTTAATCAATAGAAGTAAATTGGAAATATAAAATTGAATAATCCTCTCTCAAAAGTTGAATCCTTTAAGCTCACTTTTCCTTATTCTTGAATTTGCAGCAAGCAAGTAACTTGCATCCAAGGAAGAAAATGATGAAGTAAATTCACACAATGGTTTACCACATAACTTCCCATATTCTACAAAAGCCATTGTCCCTTCAAAAGAAAACTTCGTAGGAGGTGATAATACATTAGTCTCTTTAGGGATCACTCAACTATCTGATTGCACCCCGTATAGATTTGTATTTGAGGGGAAACTCCTTTGCAATACGGTACTTATAAAGTCCTCAATCCTAAGTACCCAACCTTCTTAACATACAAACTTTGTTTACATACAATAACCTTGTTGATTCCATCTGCATATATTGACCAATTTTAAACTTCTTGCAAGTTGGTGAATTTTATAGAGTAGAAGGTGCAACTGTTGTGGCAAAGGGTCCTACAGAAGGTGGGACTTCTAAGTTCTCTTTACTAGTTGATGCAACAACTTGTATCATTAGAGGAGAACCATTTGAGGATACTCTTCATTTGGAGCTCAATCATTCTATTCGCACATATGTGCGTTGGGCTGCAGAACATATCAACTTTGGAAAACTCTCAATGGGGACACTTTCTATAGTTATCATCAAAGTTGCAAGTGATGAAGGTATGGCTGATCAAATCATAGTTGCAGATGGGCCAAGAAGTTATCTCTTCCATTGAGTTTACTTTTCTATCCATTGAGTTTTCTTACCTATTTACTTCATTTGAAATATTGTGCAGCCAAAACAATATAATTTTAAAGTTTGCTTCACAGTTATCTTTTGTGAAGGAAAGAAAACCCACTCTTACTCAACTAGTCCAAGAGTTCAATGAAGGAGTTATGTATGTCTTGAAGAATGTATCATTCTTATAGGCAAAGGGAATAATTTGTGTGTTCAATTTCACCATCTTGGCAGAGCTTCCAGAAGGGCCAACCAAACGACCTTAAGCAAGCTTTTGTTAGCCAAGTGGCTTGGCTTGGATACCGAACACAGGTACCAACAATTAAATTTAAAATCATTTTCATAAAGAAATTGCTAACCTTGTGTTGGTTTTGATTTAGGTCTTTGGTACTCTTCACTTCACTAACATCAACACTGACTTGTTGGAGTATGTGTGCGAGGTTTGTGGCAGAGCTCATGTGAGCCATGACCTTCTTCACCCATACTACTTTTCATGCAAGAGTGCTCAAGCCATTGCCCAAATTCCTTCATTGATAGTAGAAATAGTGCAACGTGGTGGAGAACAGGTTCCTGTGCATATTCATGGACCTTATGTTGACATTGTGCTTGGCCTTGGAGTTCCTTTTGTAGAGCTTTATGATCAAGATCTTATGATGGCTCGTAGAGCAAGCTTAGAACTCTCAAACCTATAGGAAGCTTTACAATAAATAGTTCAGGCTTCATTATTGCACTTCATGCAAATGTATAATGTATGCTTTCTTTTGTAATGGATATTCTCCATTGTTGTGTCATGCAAAGTTTCAATGATTTGACATTATTTTCATCATCTTCCATTTGAAATTGACAAAATTGTCTTTGCTTACATTTGTTATTGCCTCAACATGAATATATTCGGATTCCTTCAACAAAAGCAACTAACAATAAATGAAGATTTTGTATGTGATAACCCAATGAACAAAAACACACTTACTTGCCTTCTCCAATTCTATCCTTCTCTAACTTATGAAGAATCTAAGTAGAAAAATTTGAATTCGTGATTCGAAAAAATTGAGAAAATCACGTCATGTTTTTTATATAAATCGCCACATCATCCCTACACATTCGTATGATTAACTTTTATTCGTATGAATAGGTATTAGTATGAATAAATTATTCATATGAATATACTTGTATTAGAACGAATACGTTCCTACATTTTTGCATATAACCTCAATGTTTGCCTATGTCTCTTATCTCATGCTTGGTTCCCCATACGAGCATAAGAGATCAAAAAAGGAAAAGAAGAAGAAAGGTCCTCAAGGTTGTGAAAGCAATCTAGAAGGTCCAAAATAAGATGGATTTTTTGTTAGGGAGCTTTAGGATCTCATTTTGAGTTTTTGAGATCTCTTGTGAGGATTTTGGTTTTGGTCTTTGTTCTTTTGTTTGTGGGAGTTCTAGGTTCTCTTTATGGAGTTCCTTCGATCACTTGTGATAAAAATATTTTAGATATTTATGTGTTAGAAATTTGTTTATGGGAGTTCTAGGATCTCCTTGTTGAGTTCCTTAGATCTCTTGTGAGATAAATTTATTTGTGAGAGTTTGAGGATCTCCTTATTGAGTTCCTTAGATCTCTTATGAGAAAAATGCTTGTTTTTGTGTCTATGAAATTTGTTTGTGGGAGTTCTAAGATCTCCTTGTTGAGTTTCTTAGATCTCATGTGAATATTTGTTGGTGGTTTTAAGATCTCCTTGTTGAGTTTCTTAGATCTCATGTGAATAGATTTTTGTACGTGGGAGTTCTAGGATCTCCTTGGTGAGTTCCTTAGATCTCTTGTGATAAATGGGCTTGTTTTTGTGTCTATGAAATTTGTTTGTGGGAGTTCTAGGATCTCCTTGTTGAGTTCCTTAGATCTCTTGTGAGAAATGGGTTTGTTTTCATGTCTATAAAATTATGAAATTTGTTTGTGGGAGTTCTAAGATCTACTTGTTTTCCTTAGATCTCTTGTGAGAATTATTCTATGTGGGAGTTCTAGGATCTCCTCGTTGAGTTCCCTAGATCTCATGTGAGAAATATGATTTTATTTTGTGTTCGTATTCTCACACTTTCTTTGAATGAATATGTAATATTCTTTCAATAGAATGTGAATTATTTTAAAAGAGTGTGATTGAATGACAATTAATATATTGCATGCTTGAATGCATTTTTCAAAGGATATGTGTTGTTTTTTATAAAATGTGTATTGCAATATGTTTCTATTGTATACTGAAATTAGTTTTTTTGCATTTTGTTTTTGGCAACTTCAAAAGCATGGTGCACAGCAAGATTTGGTCATACGTGATGGAGATATGAGAAGTACATGCCTCGGTTTCTTTTGTGCAGTGTAAATATTGTGGACACAAGTTCACAGGTGGTTCTACTCGCATCAAGCAACATTTTCTCGGAATAGGTAGTGATGTTGGAGCTTGCACATACACTCCATTTGATGTTCTTCCGTTATGCAAATCATATTTAGAGAAAGTGAAGAAAGTGGTTAATTCGACCCTAATCAAAAATTGTGAAAATCAACAAGATGTGAGCACTGAGGTTGATGAGACGGTTGAAGGAGAAGCACCAATAAATGCAACGAGTGTATCCATACATGAAGGTGATGTAGATATGCTAGCAAGTGGGTCGCAGGTGAGTTTTGATGCGACTAATGTATCTCAAGTTATCTCAAGTAAAGAAGAGAAAAATGCAAGAACAATCTTCTATGGAGGATGGATTTCTTCGACAACAAGTGCATGAGGATTACCAAAAAGGGAGCGACAAAAAGCGAGCAAGCCAAAAAAAGCGAGCGATAAAAAACAATAAAAGATTTATAAATCCCCCATTTTAGTAGCAAAAAATAATAACTTATTCAAAAGTGCATATGTTCCCTCAATGCCAGAAGGTTAAACATGAATATAACTTTAAAGCCATTAATCCTAATTTCACATCATCCATGAGATAGTTTGTATGTTTAACTTCCAAGTCATTGTTTGTATCAAAGACAAACCCTACTGCAATCAAGTTCTCTCTTTCCACTAGAGTAATTGAGATCATCTTTCCAAGGACTCCTTGCATGGATTAGTCTAGATTCCATGCATATGTAAATCCTTAGGTTTTTTAACTCTGTTCACTCTTGGAACAAAACCCATGTTTCTTTGTTACTGCAAAAATATCCTTCCCTAATGATTTATTCTTACCTCCCACTAATCTTACCAATGCAGCAAATTGGCCACAAATTCATTTTTTGGTGCATTAAATTTTACTAGTGTTGGTGGTGGGCTCACATTTTCTGGTCAAATTCCACTCGCACTTAGATACTAATTGGATAATTAGCATTTACCTATTATTAAGTGAAGAGTAAGTTAGTTGCACGTGACATTGTATGTAGCTTTGGAAAAATATATGATATTTATTTTTTGCATGAAGTATTTAAGTTGTAACTTGTCTAGATTCTAGACTCTTTGGAAAGAATTGTCACTTAGGACTACGTAAAGACTTGTCACTTAGGACTACGTAAAGAGTTTGGTAGTTGAATGCCTTGGGATTTTAGTTTAGTTACATAGCTTAAGATTTCAATATAGTTGCATGAAATATCATACATAAATACTAGCAACTTTTGGAAAAATGGAATAGAAGACATTACAAGATGCATGAAATGATTTATTTTGGAAAAGCTTATGTTTGTGTGTATGTTTTTCTTAATTTTAGCATATGTATTTATTTATAAGCATGTAACTATAGCTTATAACTATATTTCAAAAAAATTTCAATGAGCTAGTTGTTTTTCTTAATTTTAGCATATCTATTTATTTATAAACATGTAACTATAGCTTGTAACTATATTTCAAAAAAATTTCAATGAGTCGGTAGTTGGAGGTTCACTTAAGCCAACTTGGAACAACTCGTCCGTTGATGAATAATATTATACCACATGTCAGGCAGAGGCTCACTTAGGCCAACTTGGAACATCTCGTATGTGGTTTAAATTTATACTATATTTTACTAAAACTCTACAAACTAGTATTTAAGAGTGCTGAGGAAATATTTGACTTTGAGCCGGTTGCGGGCTCACTTATGCTGGCCATTTGCATCTCACTCAAAGTCTAGGCAGTTGTGGAGCTCGCAATTGTCGATTCGTAGCAACTCGCAAAATTATATCATGTACGTGTGGAGAGATAGTGGTATACATAGGTTTAATATCCTTATGTTTTGTACATTGTTAGGTGAAACAAATTAGATATTATTATATTGCATATGTTTTAATTTGTAGATCTTTTTAGAACTCAAACTCCATAGTACATATATAGATAGGAAAAAACAATATTGAGGATTGAGGGTATTAGGTTAACAAATTCTCCTAGCTTAGAAAGTAGGAGGAAAGTAGTAGTGAATTTGTTTATAACTACTTGTGTAAGTAATGCTAGCTACTACACCAGTGTGTGTAAAATTATTTATAACTACTTGTGTAAGTAATGCTAGCTACTACACCAATGTGTGTAAAATGCCGACATCCATCAATAGAGCATGATGTTGTAGATGATCATGGTGTAGATAGATGTTTACTCAAGAGAGAGAAGAATGTGGGAAAAGGCAATCTACCATCCCACACCTATATCAATAGGTAGATTACCGTGTTCACAGTCATCCAATTACATCAGGAGGGGGCAAGATAGTTCAAAGATTTCTCTCTCTCGAGGTCTAGCAAGCTTGCATGCAGTATTCTAAGATAGTGTCCCAAATAGCCACATTGATTTCGGACATAGAACTATAAACGATTCCAAATATTGTTATGTGTCATAGAACCTAAATGATATGGTAGTATCAGAACATGAAAACTCCTTATTACGCAACATTGTCGATCACGCAAGCATGTCTAGATTACTTAGGCTACTCAGTATTACAAAGGCTCGCAATTACGTTACGATGTTGCCTAATAAGAAGTGAAAACACAACTTTTGTCATGAGGAGTACTCATGCTCCGGCACACTCTAGGCAGACAAATGCCTAAAAGTACGGACAACAAGATATATAGTCACACGTCACCAATACCAACCCTCATGAATCTATGCTTGATGATATACTCACACCTCAAGCTAGTCAATTTGTAGATGTGCCACCTCAAAGTAGTGGTGTGGCCTCATTGACACAAACGGCAAGCTACTCTATGAAGTATATGGAGAGTGGACAATGTAGCAACATGTCTCGTTCACAATCGCATGTGCATCCACAACAAAGATCTTTGGAAGAGTAATTTAAACAACAACATATACAGAAAGCAAACAAGATGTTTTTGAGTCCATTTGTCACACCGCCACTAAGCACGGTTCAAAATCCGCATTGGAAAAGAGCCATGGTATCTGTAGCAAGGGCGGGTCCAAGTTTTGTGTTGCCAAGTTACAATGCTGTCTACAACTACTTGGATGCATACTATGAGAGGATGAAACTAGAGATGGAGAAAGTAGTATACAATGGTATTGAGAGAACAGGATGTACCATTGTTAGTGATGGATGGAAAAATGTCACCAAGAGCTCTTTAATCAATATCATGTTCATATGACATTTAAGGGAGAGGCTTTTCATATGACATTTAAGGGAGAGGCTTTTCATCAATCCATTGACAAAAGTGGTAATGCCAAGACAGGTGAATACATTGCTAAACAATTGGAGGCTATAATTATGGAGAGCATAATGTTGTTCAAATAAACACCGAAAATGCAAAGAACTGTAGGAAATCTTAAAATTTTATAAATCAAAAATATCCAACCATATGGGCATCGCCATGCTCTTGTCATTGCCTTGACCTTGTGATTGAGGATTAGTATAAATCAACGAAGACTCTGTGGTTCGAAGCCACTAACACTTATTTCATTAATTTTGGACTTGTCAATGTACAAATTCATTTTTACATATACTTTTGGACTAGTTTTCAAATAAAATTTAAGAAAAACCCAATCTTCAAAGCACATATAAAAACATAAAAACAAGCATTTTTAAATATATTTTTAAGGACATGAAACTAAAACTATAAAATTTAACGCAGCCTAGATAAGTTACATGAAAAAATAAGATTCGTTGTTGTAAACTCTCTTAATATTTAATGGTGTTAATAAACACCTTCAAAAGTTAAGCCTGAGATAAGTTACACAAAAAAGAGTGGTTCAGTAATTGTACACTCTCTTCATATTTATAATAGTGTTTAGGAAACACTTTCAAAAGTTACAAGTGGAAGTAGCAAACTCTCACAATATTTATAATTTAGGTATTGAAAAGCACCAAAAGTTAAAATAAGACTCTCATTGGAAGGCAAATTACACCAAAAGTTACAATAAGACTCTCATTGGAAGGAAAATTTATTTTCAAGACTACAGCCATTCAATTTGATGAATTTTCTATTTTCAAGTCTTTAGCCTAAATACAACCCATTCAAGAGCTGAGCTCATCTCATCCTCATCGATGTAGTTAAAATTATAGAAGAGAAGTAAGGATTCATGAATTTTCTCCTGCATAACACTTTGTTTATTCCGAATGGCTTGCGCTTCCTGGGGGGGAAATCTTTCATAATGAGCCACACGTGAAGATATCTCACTTTGAAAGTCTATCAGCTCTCTCCTATATGACTGCAATTTATCTATTTCAGTAGTAGCCATACTTATTTTTCTTTTCTCTTCCTTCTCTAAGCCCTTCTGACAAGCAAAGTCATCCTTCTCGTACTGGGTTAATGGAGCTGGATTTTGCTTTCTCTCCTCTCTCTTTCCTTGGTTCTCGGCAATCCATACTTTGATGCTGTTAATGGCTTGCTCGACAGAATCAATTACCTTAAAAAGATCCATAAAAACGAGAGGAGGAAGGTAACGAGAGTGAGGAAGGTAGCTAGAGGAGGTAAGGCAAGATGAAAGGAGTATGCTTGAGAAGAGGAGGTAAGGCTACGAGCAAGATGGAAAGAGCAAGCTTGAGGAGAGGAGTAAGGTAAGAAGAGTTAAGTGGAAGAAGTGTTTGCTGCGGGTGAGATATAGAAGACGAACGAGGTGAGGAAGGTAATGAGAGTGAGGAAAGATATAGAAGACGAAGATGGAAGGAGCAAGCTTGAGGAGAGGAGTAAGGTAAGAAGAGTAAAGTGGAAGAAGTGTTTGCTGCGGGTGAGATATAGAAGACGAACGAGGTGAGGAAGGTAACGAGAGTGAGGAAAGATATAGAAGACAAACGAGGTGAGGAAGGTAACGAGAGTGAGGAAGGTAACTAGAGGAGGTAAGGCAAGATGAAAGGAGTATGCTTGAGAAGAGGAGGTAAGGCTGCGGGCAAGATGGAAGGAGCAAGCTTGAGGAGAGGAGTAAGGTAAGAAGAGCAAAGTGGAAGAAGTGTTTGCTGCGGGTGAGATATAGAAGATGAATGACTACTAGGGGATTTATAGAACTACAGACTCATAATGTGGGATGAAAGATTTATAATAAAGAATTGGTAGAGGCTGGGATGACTAGATGCAAGACCGTAATGCGAGACATGTGAGACATGTCAGATAGTGAGTACATTGAAATCTATAAAATAAAATGATGGGATGCAAGACCGTAATGGGAGACATTTGAGACATGTAAGACAGTGATAGTACATTGAAATCTATAAAATAAAATGATGGAACACAAGAATGATATAATTATTAGAATCTCATCATGAGATATTCTTTTAATATAATATAAGTTCGACTTGCTAATGCAAGACCGTAATGCGAGTCATGTGAGATGATAGATTTTGAGTACAATGAAATCTATAAAATAAAGTGATGGAACATAAGAATGATTTAATTATTAGATTCTCATCATAAGATATTTATTGTACATAATAAATTAGACTTTCAAAAAAGTAAAACCTAATGTATTGTAATGAATAAATATCATAAAATATCCTAATGTATTGTAACATTTAATATAAGTTTAAAAAACACTATCATTAATCAATACAAACAAGATAAAAATCTTCAAGGACTCATGTTTCTTTCTACACGTTTTACAATTGAATAGAGCCTGATGAGTCCTCTTGAGGCTGTGATTCTCTAAGAGTACATTGAGCCTCTACTTCTTGTGTGGATGGTGTACATTGAGATTCTACTTTTGGTGCCATCGGGATAGACTTAATCTCTTCCTCCTTTGCAAGATGTGATGTTGTAAATGCACATTGAGTCTCTACTTCTTGTGTAGGAAGAATGCATTGAGTCTCTAATTCAAGTGGAGACTGTAATGCTTTTACTTGAGGCTGTCATACAGAAGGAGACTGAATTGTCTCTTGTTTTTCTTTGGCTCAAGTTCTTCATTGAGTCCATCATGTTGTTTCCCAATGGTAGCAGTTAGGTAGTGAACAGTATTAGCCATAAAATCTTGTACCTCGAGCTTTGTATATGCTTCTATTGAGACATGTTCAAAAATTTCATTGAGGAACAACATGAAGTTGTAGGCAATTCTCCACCCACTACTAAACTTGTCTTTCTACTCCACTCCAAGGCGTGTCTGGAAATTTGGTTGGTCTTGATGCTCCCTGATTTTCATAATCGTAGAAACTAACTTGTTTGCAGACCTATCCATCATGACATATGACAAAGTGAATTTGTGTAGTAAATAGTAAGATGCATGTTCATAATGATATGATAAAAGAACACTTACTTGAACACCCCGTGAAAGCTTGTAAATGAGTTGACAAACCAACAATGGTTGTCATCAAGATCCCATACTATCAGGCTCCAATGTGAACTACATCACCAATAAAGAGCGCTAAGATTTATCACAATATTAAGTATTAATTGACACAATATTACAAATAAGAGAGTAAAAGAAAGATTGAGACGATACTTACTTCTCATAATATGGCATAAAGACAACTAGCATGCCATCCAAGTCTAAAGGTTGTAGCATTGAACAAACATCATATACTGTCTTCTTGGTATCACTAAGTACAGCTGAAAGAAGAGAATCGAGCATATAGACGCGATTCTGTACTGATCTAGGAAAGTGAGATATAACCGTACTCTGCAGCAATAAATAAACAAATGTTAGAAGCAGATTGAATCAAATGATTGAAGTATCAAGCCAAGAGATGTTCATATCAAACCTGAGGATGGCCATCATGACTTTGTCATTAGCCTCTTTCAAAGGGTCGGAGAGGATTGTAACTTCCTCGCTACCAAAAGTCAAAACACGAGGTTGCTTGCTAATGATAACCCTAACCTCAAAAGAGCTCCCCATTTCATCCAATACAGCGGTTACATTAGGACAACTTATGGGCATAGCAACCAATGTTTCCTCTGGATGCTCCACCACGTTATCAATAAATGCCTTAATGAGATTCAAAATTTTAAATTAATTATAAATTTAAAAATACCTTTAAATGAATAAAGAAAATTAAACATAAGTTTTGATACCTCTACATATCTTCGTGTCTTTTTATGTAACCTTCAGAGGAAAGGTCAGTGTCATATCCATCTTCTTCTCCTTCCTTACTATCGCTGGTGTCCTCACTATCATATCCAGAGCTTTCATCATTTTCATCATCTTTCTTGCTCTCATCATACATGACCATCTCTATGTCAGCATCCTCTTCATGTGAGATCAGACCTTTCTTATCAAACTTTATTGTGAGAGAAGCCATGGTATCAAGGTATTCCAAGCAAGCAGGGCTCTCAATAATATTTACATTGTGTCCTTTTCTGATAAGAGCTTCAAACAAATGTCCCATTCGACACAATGTGACTTCACATCCGGACGGTAGCAAAAATTCCGTCATACTAATTAAAAGATCAGTACTTTTTGCTGGCCTTTCATAGTGATTGACGCTGCGATGGAGGGGACTTGGAGCTTCATGCTCTTCCAGTAGTAGTTGCAATCTCTTTGCATTCCCTCTTATATTTTTTTGTAAGCAGTGATCATTGTAAGGGCTCTTCATGCATAAGAAAAAGGTTTCAAGACTCTGTATCTTGAGACCACATTCTCTCTTGTCCCTTTTTCTTGAGTAAATCTTAAGCTCATTGCCATATTGTTTTTCTAGGGTAGCAGACATTTGTTCCTTGTCATCTTTATCAACAAATATGAGTATGTTACATTGTCCCACTCTACCAATGGTGGTATGTAATATTCTGTCAAGGAGTTGACGAATGTCATCCAGTGATATTTCATAGACAAAGAAAAGCTGAGGTCTCTCCCAAGCAGTGTCGTCGGACAAAAAATCATTCAATGAAACTCCCTTGCACTCAACACTCTTTCTAGACTCTGAAATGATTTCATGTATGAAAAAAAAGCCCTTGTTCAAAGTTTTTTCTTTTCTGAGAGTGTGCTTATTGATGACTTTTTGTGCATATGCATACACATTTTCTGGAATGCCACTTGTCATAGAAGGAGTAATTTCAGATCCATCATCTTCTACCTTCACCCATTTATGCACCCAAGCCTTCTGTTTAGCTGACGGCAAAGCTGATGCCATCTGCCTCACAATGTTATGATCAATTTTACATTGGCTAATTGGAATATTTTTTTCTACCAATAAATATTCAATTGCACTCTTTACTGCATCACGCTTGACATGTTGGATGATGCAATCTTCCATGCAATGATCTTTATCCTTTTTGCCAAAAAACCATTCTTTGGACATTAATTTCTGTGCAGCAAGACTTGCGTATTTGTCTGGTAAGTTTCTTAAAGGCCTCCACATCCGAGCTGTCATCTCTTTTTTCTCAATCTTCTTCGTCTTCTCTTTAATCAATGATGGGGCCTCATACGTGACATCTCCTTTCTCACATGCAAGACACACGTCTTTGATCTGATGAAAAAATTCATCACTACGGAAAAATATGCTTGTGTAGTCTTGATACCTATCCCTTACTGTCTTAAAGCTTGTAATCAGCTCTGCTCTTTCCTACTTTCCCCTTGGTACAATGGCACTCAAGCATGTGTAGAAGTCAACAAGATTATCCACTTCCACTTTAGTTGCAGTTCTTTTAAGAGTGGTCAAAGGAGAATGAAAAGTTTTCCATATGGTCCTAGCTTTGAGCAACATCTCTGAAGTGGAGGTGATTTTTCGTAGTGCATAAATGTCATGATTAAGTCTTTCCAAATCAATCAAATATTTTTTCTCGTCCTTGAAGATACAAATGCATGCAGAATAGTAGTGAAATTGAGGCACACTCGCGAAGGTTTGATAAGTAATTTCTCCTTTCTTGTATGCATCTCTAGAGCGCTCATTACAAGCATAGGCATAGTGCTGACCATCTATTGCCTCAAATGTACAATGAGCTAAGAAATTTCTCTTGGCATCCCTTATATGTCGTTCTGGATCATTCACTGAACTCTATCCTTCTTGAAGTGAGGGAACTTGTTTTCCGAGGAACTTAGTGAATTGCATCTCAAAATCTATAAGCTGAGAGAAATTGATGGATTGACTATAATCTCCCATGACTGGCCAAAATGTTCTTGGACGGAGTACCAAATTAGAAACAACTGGTTTTTTTCCATCAATCAAAGCCTGAAAAATCTTTTCAGCATAGACTGTATCTAAGGTCCTACTATTGGTGAAGACACTTGCTTTGACCACCATTGAAGCATGTATAACTTGAGTGTTATGGCCCCCTATATATCCTGGATCCTCATCTGTCATAGCCTCATTCAAGCAAAGATTTAGGTTCTCCATTGATAACGTTTCTGCTTCTAGATCTGACTCCATTTCAAGACCCTCCGCATAATCTTCATGTTCTTCCTCTTCTCTTCTTTGCCCTTTCTTTGTATATGAACGACCTCTTTTTCGAGTTATAGGACTTGGAACTATAGCTCGTGAAGTACTTGCCTTTTGCATTTGACGTCGAGGTTTATTTTTTAGGGGCTCTATGTGAACCACTTTAGATCGCCCTACTTCTTCTTCTATTGCCTCAACTTCAGGTATACTTAAGGGCTTCACTTGTTCTATTATTCCATCAACTTCATGAGTTACACCATCTAAGTGAGTAATACAATGAATAAGAGATGTGTGTGCATGTCCTGTCTTATCTGATGCATGTCATGTCTCACTCAATTCAATTTCTGTCTGAGATGCATGTGCATGTCTTGTCTCCACTAATTCAATTCCTGTCTCAGATGTAGATCCCTTGTAAGCATCCACATGTACAAGACCCTCATCCATTACTACAATGTGTTCTGTCTCATCCACTCTAGTTCCTCTCTCATTTGTGTTACCATGAACCAGGTCTACATGGCGTGTCTCATCACTTCCTTTCTCATGTGTGGATTCTTGCACCTTAGGTCCCTCCAATGAAGTTGAACCTTGTTCAATGACACCCTGAAAGTATTCAAGGATAATCTTTGACTACATTTTTCTTGCTTCCTCAATGGGAAATTCCTCCCACACATGTTGGAGGATCTCTAATGCAGGAACCAATTCAGGAAATCTAGGTGCTTTTGGTGGCGGCATCACAAAGTGCATTGCATCTTTCTTAGAAAGAAGAAACGATCTGTTGCTCATTCTTGACTTTATGTAAATCATCATTGTACTGCTATCTTTTTCAATTTTTATTCCTACGGACATACAGATGCATGAAAAGGCAACGAGTCCAGGCAGATCCAGAAAAGCAACCAAAGAGAATAAGAGTAATGAATGAAGATGTTATGCTAAAAGCAATGCGATCTACATGCTATAAGTGTACATGTATGCAATCCATTAACTTACATGACATCAAGGGTTGTAGAGAACATGTCTGGCAAAGGAAAGGAAGCAGAAGAAATGAATACCTACTCACAAGATTGTCTTGCTTTCTTGTAAATGATAAGAGAAGGCGAAGTTCAGGACATCAAATAAGGCCTCTTATAAATGGAAAAAGTATATGCAATAATGCATATCGCATTATTACAGGATTATCACATGGCACATATTGGAATTTGGCTAATAAAGCAAAGTATGGAGTTAAATTTAACATTCATGGAAACATAGGAAGGCCCAAAACAAGAGCCTCAATGGTTGCGGCAACAGCAATTTTGAAAGATTACATTTATGAAAATGCTTTACCGCAACCCCACCTATCAAAAATGCATCTTCCGATAGGTTTGACCAAAAAAGAAGTATTTAACTCTATTGCAGAAACACAGAGGCAAAGAGGGCATGCACCGGCATCTTTTCATACTTTGTATACTCTTTGGAAAAAAAGCTTTGGACATGTTAAAATCCCAAAGAGGCAAAAAATGTCAAAGTGCAATGACTGTGATGATCTAAAGCGAGCACTTGAGAGTGCAACATCTCCAGAACAAAAAGAAGCTTACAAAAAAAAGAGAGAATTTCATCATGGACTTGTTCGACATTCTAGAATAAAATATGCATTTTGGAAGGAGCAAGCTATTTCTCACCCAAATGAGTACATGTGCGTTATGGTAGATGGTATGGATCAAAATACAACAACATTACCTCGATTCATTAACACTCCAGCTAAGCTACAAGGCTAATACTTTTTAAAGACACACCTATATGGAGTGTTAGTGCACGGATTTAAGTTTTTTGCAGACATATGGATTGATTCCTTGCATCTACATGATAGCAATCAAGTTGTAACATCCGTTATGAAGGCAATTCACAATGTACATGCAGAAAAAGGTCACCTACCAGCAACTTTGAGAGTACAAGCAGACAATTGCGGATGAGAGAATAAGAATGTACTCTTCTTTGCATTTTGCTCAATGCTAATCGCTCATAGAATCTTCAATGAGATTGAAGTTGGGTTTTTGTTGGTTGGGCACACACATGAGGATATCGATCAGGTATTTAGCACAGTTTCAAGAGAACTAAAACACAAGGACATGGAGATAATGGATGACTTGATAAGAAAATGTGGGAGGCAAGTTGGTGGCCGTAAGGAAGGAACAATATGCTCAATGGTTGACAGGATGTATGATTGGAAGAGCTTTATTCTACCTTTCATACAAAAAGGTGGTGATGCGCTGATAGGTCATAGCGCTCCACACTATTTTCGATTTTTCTTAAAGGATGGAAAACCAATGATGCAATGGCAACACTATTCTCTTGATACAAAATGGGAACCTGGAGAACCTTACTCTCTCTTAACTTCAATCCCGAGCAAAGAAATGCATCCAACATGGGCTCCTATAAAAGAATTCAGTGAGAAATCCAAAGGTGAAATAGAAGGCTTAAAAGCTTTTATTGCATACAAAGAGGAAATGCTCCGGAGATTTCCTAATTGGAAGCCCTCTTGGAAGGAACACACTACTGTTGTAATTAGCAAGACCTACCAATTGATAAAGGACCTTGCAAAAATGTGAGAAGATGATATTAAGGCAGAACGGCCTTTATTTCAGCCAAATGTTGGTAATGACTTGCGTCCAGCATGTGGTCTCTTTGAAAATGAGTTTGAATCGTTGCTTCCACGTCCATATTGTGGACCCAAGAAGAGAGAGTTTATGCCACAAATAGACATAGATGTCCATTGTTTTGTTGCAGTTCGACCATCAGATGATGAACATGAGAACGTGAAGTTTTGGGTTGCGAAAGTAGTTGACGTGAGCATGGATGACCGGGGGAGAGCTACAACATTTACAGCGGTATGGTATGAGCCAAGGGGCAGGAAGGAGAACCAAGATAATAGTACATTGTATAGTAGTTGTCTGAAAAAGGAATGGGTCCCAAACCATGAAGCAATTTCAAGACTTTCCACAGAGACAGTCATAGTATCCTGGAAATCAAGGTCAAAGAAAACAAAGAAGCACATGGGCTATGATGTAGAAGACAAAATAAAATTACCGCAATGAATTATTATGCACATTATAGAGTTCATAAAGATGCTCGCCCGGGAGAAAGTAGAAGGAGATAGCGCAAATGAAGAATGCCCATGATAACACCATTCAAATATCGAGAAAGAGTGAAGGTGGTGGTGGTTGTCATATGAGAGTGAATGAAGATGGCACCCAAGCGACAAGTGATAACAGAAAGGACATTTTGAACAAGCAAATATTTGGATCGCTCATTTCTGTGATCATGATAGAAAAGGACATTCAAACAAGCAAATGTTTGGATCGCCCATTTGTACTAAACTCATTGTAAAGGAAAAATTAAATTATTGAAAAGGCCACAGGAGATCCTTTGTACAAAGACTCATCCAAAGCAATATTTGTTGTAAAACTTATGACATGATAATGTAAAATTGCAAGCATAGCTATTTCTATTTTTTGGAGTACAAAAGAGGCTTCCATCATGTCTCATGTCTATATAAACCTTTTAATTTCTTGAATATTCAAGAATGTTATAGTTTTCTAGTAAAAAGAGTCTTACAGGTCTCCTATGTATACATTTTTAAAATGTTGTGAATCCTCAATAGCATGGTTTTTCATGGATTTAAACATATAACACGGATTTTTTATTTTAAGAATATGATTCTTATAAACAAGAAATACAAATTTAGGATTTAATAGTAGTTTTTGCATTATTTGTACAACATTGTAGAGAGATATTTTGAAATGTCTTATGTGAAAATGATAGTGCCAGAAAGTAAACTTTTGATTCTCGAATGACAGTTTCATAAAGTAAACTTTTCATTTGGGAAGGATTTTAAGGAATAGTCCAAAAGTTAACATATGAGTCCAAAATTAATGAAATAAGTGTTCACTATAGATGGACAAAGATTGGTGTTGTACTTCCTCAACCACAAGAGATTGTTGGGCATATTCAGAAACCACCAACTTGTTGAACATCCACTACATTTTTTTAAACCTGGCAAAACACATTTGGGAACAAACTATATAATGTTGGATCATTTGCTCAAGCTACAAGGAGTTGTAACGGTGACATTATTCAATGTAGAAGCTAGCGAGTGGATAGATGAGTCAACCTCACAAAACACCCATAATGAATTCATAGAGATGAAGAAAATGGTTCATACTACTAGCTTTTGGAAGAGAATAGTTGGCCGATGCAATGAGGCCGGTATGGTTTTCCATTCGAAAATTAGATGTGAAAGGTCCAAGTTTGGGCAATGCTTACATGGCTTGGTGGACTGCTAAGCGAGACCTCTTAAAAGAAAAATAGAAGATCCACAAATGATGGCATTGGCTACAACGCTAGTTGTCGTGCCACTTTGCAAAAGTTGTTTTGAAAGCGATGGAATCATACTCACAATGACCTTCACTATGTTGGTCATATTTTAGATCGTCAATGCTGGGAGTATTGTTCGGAACATTGGAACATGTAATGCAACCTTAGCATTATCTCTTGGAATGATTTTTTGAGGATATATTTGAATATGATGCTGCTGTCAGGGAATTATCCACTTTTTGAAATAGGGAAGGGTTGTTTGCATATACAAGAATACGAGACCTTGCAAAGGAGATTCTTGCATGGAGATGGTGGGAAGAGTGTGGAAACTCAACAAGTGATTTGCAAATGTTGGCTTTGAAAGTGCTATCCCAGCCTTGTAGCAATTTCTCAAGTGAACAAACTTGGAGTAATTGCATGTTTGTTCATTCAGTCACAAGAAATCACTTGAAGACAGAAAGAGTAGAGAAATTGGTATATGTTTATGCAAATGGTAGAGTTTTGGATGATGTTAAGGGAGAGAGTAATGATGGATATTTAGCCAAGTGGGTACATTGTGATCTCCTAGGCTTGTTGCATGATCCTCCCATTATTGGATAAGTGCAAGTTGCAGATAGCTGAAGCAAGCTCTAGTGATGATGAGGATGAGGATTAGGAAACTTTGTGATGTATAAAAATGCACAGGCTTGAAATACTATATACACTACTGATCGTGCTTATATTCTGATGACTTATTAAATAATGTGCCATTTAAATTTTGTTGACATCATACCAATTTTGTTGATTGACATCATACCAATTTTTTTTATTGACGTCATACCAATTGGAAGTTATGTTAAAGAATTAAGATGGTATTACAATTTTATAATTTACATGTTCAAACATGGAAGTATTATCCAATTGCTTGCAACCTATATGTACTTGTGTAAGTGAAGCTAGCTACTACAGTAGTGTGTGTGAAATACTAACATCCGTCAATAGAGCATGATGTTGTGGATGATCATAGTGTAGATAGATGCTTACTTAAGAGAGAGAAGAACATGGAAAAACGTGATTTGCCATCCCACACCTCTTTCAATAGGTAGATTACCACGTTCACAATCATCCAACCATGTCGAGAGGGGGAAAGACAGTTGGATGATTTCTCTCTCTCTCGGTCTAGCAAGCTTGCATGGAGTACTCACATGTTGGAAGTTAGGACTAAAATGCATTTCAAAGGGTTCAAAAGTTTTTGATGATTATGAAAGAAATTGAATTAACTACAATCATTAATTTGACAACACCCAATGGCTCTAGAGAGGATTGTAGGTTCAACAGCAACATGCAACTATGTTACAATGATAGCAGGAAATCATTGGAGATGTGATATCTGCCATCAAGAATTTTGAGGCTCGCTCGCGAGAATGTGATGGAAATTTGTGGGAGATATTCATAGGACAATGCCATGGTGTAGAGGCAAAGGTGCACAAAGAGTGGCCACGCATCTTATAGCCACCTACTAGTATTGACATTGAGATAACTTACATAGTCTACAGATGTGGTTGAAGTTGTCTCATAAACGTGGAGAATAATGTTACGATGCTAGATGACAGACAATGGAGATGTAATGTCTACCGTTAGGTATACATTGGCTCTCGCTTAAGAATGAGGTTGCATTTCTTGTGTGATGTGCATAGAGGAATGGCAAAATGCAAGGGGCTAAGAGCTTAGGGTCCTGCAAACCATTGTTGCTACCATTTTGGGTCCTGTTGTCCAACATTACTATTTTGAGGCATTGTAAATCTTCTTTTTAATTGATGTATGGTGAAACTAATTTTGCATTATTTACACTTTCACTTCAAAGTATGATAATAATAATTACTTCAAACAATTGCACTTATTCCTAGTTTTGCAAGTTGACCACAGGATGTTACAAAATTATCATTTGCAAACTATGATCCCTTATTAAAGTTCCTCGACTAGTCTATGTTTAAGTGGAGCAGAAGTTGCATTATTTACAATTCCACTTCAAAGTATGACAATAATAATGATCTACATTTATTACTTCAACAATTTTCAACATTAATGCATCCACATTAATTACTTCAACAACTTTCAACAATCATTGCATTTTTTACAATTTTACTTCAAAGGTATGAAAATTTGACATGGAGCACTTAAGCCTTTTCACAATAATATGAAGCATGTTTTCATAAGAAGCAACACATTGTTATATATTTCAAGTTGTAAGCTATTCATTAGTGACTTTGAGATTGTCTCCACCATCTAGAAATATTGTTATTACAAAAAATGAGCTGGCAATATCCATACAAAATGAGCCCATTAAAAAAAAAAGCCACAACATGGAAATATTCATACAATGTCGAGTATATGGTAATATCGATACAAAATTGCCCAAGCAAAAAGATAAGCCAATAGATGGCTACATGCATACAAGATGCTATCAAAACTGGCTATATTCATACAGGATGCTAGTCAAAATAAAATCATCTGAATCTCTTTTGTAGGTGCCTCATCCACTAGCAAGTGGTTTGGTAGGTGCCTTGAGCCCCCAATAGACCCATGGTGATATAACATCATGAAGCAACCACAGACAGTCATGACCCCGAGCACCATGCTGGTGATAAGCATCAGAATCATGAGGATGATTGACATCAAGATGATCAACTACTAAAACAAAGTATTACACCGTTTGAGAATAAGAATAATTTCAATATATCATCATAAACAAATTTAACCAAAACTGAAAACGAAACGAATATTAATTCAATACACCATTGAAACAAACCTTCAATACAATTATTGCAAATAGATTATATATGCCCAAAAAATCATTTAATATTATATGTTTGTTTGTATACAAAATTCTTCCTCTCTTAATCATTTAAATTCTATGTTGCCTTGGATCAGGATAGTACATTGCGTTGATGCTGATCATGTCATACAACTCACGTGCCATGGGAGCATTGCATGCTGCACATGCACTTCTCACCTTTAAAGTATTTACAAGACATGCAAGGTGAAAGCGATGATGACAAGGGAGGGCATTGTATCATGTACCCTTGTCAAAATGATCTTGGCAGATTGGACAACAGCGCCAATGCCATCAATGAGATGATGGCTCCTCTGAGTGCCATCAATGAGCTGATGGCTCCTCTGAGTTCCTCCAGTGAAATGTCGCCCGCATGATCAGGCTCCTTGCAGCCAACCCATGCCTTCCAAAATGACAGCGCATCTTGAATCAAAAGCTCCACAGAGCTCCATGTTGAGATATCAAGCTCCACTGGTGGGATGCCAGGGTGACCGTTGTGCATTTATGTCACCAACTTGTTAGTTGCAGATGCAGTTGGTACACTACCCATGAATAATAGCTGGATGATAGCTATCCTTATGTACTCTAGTTCGTGGCTTAGTTAGTATGCCACCTTAGTTAGCTCAGTTTGGTTTGAGACCAACATATAGGGTTCTTCTATTTGCTTTGTACTAGAGTTCTTTTGGCTTTCACAACTAAGAGGAGGAAAACTGTTTTCAGCCTCCACCTTTGTGTGTATTCCCCCATTGTGTATGTGAGAAAGCTGCAAGTGAGACTCCTTCCTTCTCTCCCACTATCTTCACATGGTATCAGAGCCTGGTTCATGGTAAGGAGCTCAAGAAAGAAAACCAAGTTCGTGGTGTCCTAGTAAGACGACCAGTGTTGCTTTCCTTTTTTGAGTTTGGGAGCAAATCTCTGCAGGTAGCACAGCCAGAAAGTGCAAGAGTGCATTGTCTCAGATTGAGATGCCCTTCGCAGTGTGGTGAGAGGGCAGACTTTATTTTGCTGATTCGAGGCCATTTTGGGGCCCATTTTGGAGGTGGAAGTTCTCCGCAAGCATTGAGAAAAAGGCCCTGTTTTTTCTGTGCAACCACTACTCTACAGGTCGGTGAAAAGTTGCCACAAAAATTGCATAGTATGCCTGTGGGTAGAGATATTGGGAGTTACCGAATCATCCTTATTGCCTGTTCATGCAAAATCATCACTAGGAAGTGACTGTGTGGTCAAATATCACTTTCGTCAGTTTTGCAGATTTGCCTTTGAGGCAGAAGTTGTGTTTTTTGCAGTGACAGAATATTTTGCAGTGTTCTGTAATGGCGTCTGATTCTCTTTCACAGCTTGTCACTGAAAAGCTTGACAAGAACAACTTCCAAGCATGGAAGTTTAGAATGATGAATTTCCTTATGGGAAAAGGCTATTGGGAGTTCATTATAGGAAATAAAGAAGAACCACTTCTTCCTAACTTTCCTAATCAACAGGAAATGCAGGCATTTAAAGGATGGCATGAGAGAGCCAGAAAATTTATGTACTAGCTATCTATCAGTATTTCAGATTCTATGATTGTGCATATTCAGGATGTAAGTACGCCAAAGGAGACATGGGATACTTTGGAAAAAATGTACAGCACAAATACACAAGGAAAATGCAGCTCAAGTAGGAGTTGCACAATGTGCAGAGAGAAAATATGAGCATCAATGACTACTACATGAAGGTGAAGAAAATTGCAGATGCAGTTGCTTCCATTGGGTCGCCAGTGGAATATGATGATTTAGTTTCTGTGACCTTGAATGGTCTAGGAAAGGATTATGCACAGTTCCAGACATCCAATGCCATCCGTGAAAAATTTCTTGATTTTGAGGAGTTGTTTGCTCTTCTAATTTTTGAAGAGCAGAGAAATGGTGGTGCATCTTCTTCAGGAGGACCTTCAATAGAAACTATCTTCTACTCAAATGCTAGAAGAGGTAGAGCAGGCCAATCTGGAGGCCGTGGTAGAAATCAGAATATGCAGCAAACTCAAGAAAACCAGTCCTATGGAGGAGGACGTGGTAACTCTAGAGGCAAGGGGAGCCAAAGAGGTCATGGTGGATGGTAGAGAGGCCAAAATGCAAACAGCAATGTTGAATGCTACTACTGTGGTAAAATGGGTCATATGGCTAAAGACTGCTATGAAAAGCAGAATGACATCATGAATGGAAAACTGCAGCAAGGGAATTATGCATCTTTTAGTAGACAGGGTGATGATAGAAATGAGCATCTGTTTATGGTGCAGCACATGACCAATTCTATGACAAGTGCAGAAGAAAGCAATGATGTGTGGTATGTTGACTCAGGTGCGTCAAACCACATGATAGGTCATGCAAAATGGATGCAAGATGCAAGGAAAATGGAAAGACTAGGATTTGTGGAGACTGGTGATGATACTGCACATCATATTGAGCAGATTGCTAAAATTCCTTTGTTTATGTAGGATGGAAAAAAAAAACATGTATGATGTATTTCACGTCGTGAATATCACCAAGAACCTAGTTTCTATTGGGCAAATGGTTGAGCAGGGCTTGCAGGTCAGATTTAATCCTCATGGATGCTTTGTTGAGGATATGAAAAATAACGGTCGCTTGATAGCAAAAGGAAAGAAGAAGGGCAAGATGTTTATGTTGGATGCAAACATGCCTGAATTGACTACAGCAATCGACTGCAGCAATGTTTGCCAATGGGACCGGTGTAGTTGCAGATATTGATATCTGGCATAAATGCATTGGTCATGTTAATGTACAATGACTTAAATCAATGCAAGCCCAAAATATTGTTGTAGATTGCCTAAATTCAAGGTTGCAGAAATGCATAAGATATGTGAAGGCTGTTAATTTGGAGAACAGGCAAGGAAACCATTTCCTAGACATGTTTAAGAGAGTAAGAAGCCATTGGAATTAATCCACTCTGATGTGTGGACTACTAAAGCTGCATCTATTGGAGGCTATCATTATTTTGTCACTTTTATTGATGACTATAGCAGAAAAGTTTGGGTGTATTTTATGAAAAAGAAAAGTGAAGTGTTTGGGCATTTCAAAGCTTTTAAAGCTATGGTTGAAAAAGACATAGGCCTACAAATAAAATGCCTGAGGTCAGATGGAGGGGGAGAGTACCTCTCAAATGAGTTTGCGAGGTTCCTGCAGGAGCATGGCATAAAGCAACAATATTCATGCAGTCATACCCCACAGTAAAATGGACTTGCAAAAAGGAAAATCAGGCATATTGGAGAGGTATCTCGGGCCATGCTAAATGAAAAATACCTACCAGATTATTATTGGGCTGAAGCAATTGCTACAGTAGTTTACATAATGAACAGGACTCACACTGCAACAATACATGGCATGACACCAAAGGAGATGTATGCTAGTAGGAAACTAGATATTTCTTATTTGAAAATTTTTGGTTGCATTGCCTATGTTCATGTGCCAGATGAGTTGAGGTCCAAGTTGGATCCAAAAGCTGAGAAGTGCATCTTTATTGGTTATTCTCTACAGCAGAAAGGGTATAGATGCTATAACCCTTCTACTCGTAAGTTTACAGTGAGCAGAGATGTTTTTGATGAGATGAGCAGCTGGTATAAACCAGTAAATGTGATTGATGATGTAGAAGCACAAAATGGTAATGCTGCATAGAATTCACAATAGTAATCACAAAATATTAGTGGACCTGCAGTGTCCTCTAGTAGTGGTACACATACTTTGCCACGGACAGGCAGATTGAGATCAGGAGAATCTCCTTAAAGCAATGCAAAAAGTGGTATGCAGGTATCACAAAAAGGAAAAGAGAAGGTAGATCAGCCCATGTTTGATGTGAATGCAAGTAGCTCTTATGTGGATGGTGAATCTAGTGGCTCGGAACAGAGCATTGATGATGTGTTGGGTATTCCTTCTATTGTTACACCGAGAGTAAGGATCCAAGGTGACCATTGTGCATTTATGTCACCGACTTGTTAGCTGCACATGCGGTTGGTACACCGCCCATGAATAATAGCTGGATGACAGCTATCCTTATGTACTCTAGTTCGCGGCTCAGTTAGTATGCCACCTTAGTTAGCTGAGTTTTGTTAGAGACCCACATATAGGGTTCTTTCTTTGTACTAGAGTTCCTTTGGCTTTCACAACTAAGAAGAGGAAAATTGTTTTCCGCCTCTATCTTTGTGTGTATTCCCCCATTCTGTATGTGAGAAAGCTGCAAGTGAGACTCCTTCCTTCTCTCCCACTATCTTCACACTCCAACTGGCCACCATTGCATTGCCTCCACACTTGAAAAGCCAACAAATAACCTCACCTAGCCAAGTAGCACGACTCCCACCTGAGTGGCGCAGCGCTCTCCTTCACAGCCAATAACAAAGGTGCAGCATAGTCACTTCAGCTGCAACAATGACCTGTAGCATCGACTTGAGCCCCTCCGAGTGGCACAACCATGCTCTACCATTGCAAGGCTTCAGGAAGCCTCTTCATCAACTCTGCATGACCAAGCACGACACCTACACCGGAGCTCTAGCCACCAACATTGATGGGATAGATGGAATCTCTAAAAGTTCTATCAACACCTTCTCAGATTCTAGCCTCCAAATTTTCTTGCACATGGCAGATTGAAACGAGATTGAAACTAACCACGGTTATATTGGGGTAGAGGTCTCTAGTCAATAGAGTGCCATGTGGTAGATAAGCTCTACCCTAAGTCAGGTTAAAATAACCTCAGTTAGATTGACCATAAGTCAGAGAGCTTGGTCAACATTGTGACATGTGGCACATCTTATCTACAAGCCACGTTAGTCATCTACCATGTCATCTTTGCCAGCTCAACACATGCCATATCATCTACCATGGTGGCAGCCACATCATCTTGCCAGCTCAACACATGCCACATCACCTACCATGGTGGTAGCCACATTAGCATTGTCAGGTTAGTCTCCACATCATCAATCAACAGTTGACTAGTCAATAGTTCACTAGTCAAAGCTAAGTCATCATTGCCAAGTCAGCACAACTACCATGTGGACTGTCCATCTTAGCTAGTCAGCACTGACCCTCTGCAAGCACACACGGTGCTTCATAGGCACTTCATGTGAACACAAGTGCCACCTCATCATTGCTTCACAGGCACACCTCTTGCTAAGCATAGTGCCACATCATCATTGCATGTGACACAGTGACACATCATCATTGAGCACATTTGCACTCCTTTTGCCCCTCCACCTAGATCAAGCCGTATCTCTTGATCCAGGATGAATTTGAGGGCACTCCAAAAAGTAAAATTGATTGATTTTTTATGCTCTACGAGCTCCTCACATCACACACACATTTTGGTGCAAGTATCACTCACTTTTGAGCCTCGTCATCAACAAATCCACTTTCTACATGCACATCAGCCTCTACATCGACCCATCTAACCCAGCACATAAAAAGAACAAAAGAAAAGAAATTATTTATTGTTCTTTCATTGATCACAGTTGGTATAGATCTAGATCAGAGTAGACTAGATCTCCATAGAGGGGATACTTTGAATCTCCCTAAGTTTCCAATCTAAGCCATGCCCAAAAATCCTGACTAGTTAGTACCAGAGTCTGTCCATGCACACATACAATTTCACATCATCGCATTACTTGAAACCTAACACTCATTTGTTCAATGAGCAAACTTCCGAGTGTTTAGAGGCATTATCAATTGTTTAGTGGGCATATAGCACATGGTTTGATTTCACACACACATGCCATCATTGAAAAGCCTATTTGGCTATTTCATGGCATTGTGCACATCATTTCAGCCTTGTAAAGCCTCTTGGCTATTGCCAACATCATTTGCCACAAGCCTTGTAATTCAGATCAAATTTTATATATTGTAGATCTACCTTCACTAACAGTTCAAATTTCACTCGCTATAGTTAGTATTTTGCAGTTGATTTAGATCGTGATTTTCATGACACTTTGAGTACATTTCTTGCACCATGTCTACAACTAGCAACCTCAATGTGGATGCATCTGCTAAGCTAGTCAACTCCAATTATGGCACATGGAAATACCGAATGGAGACCATTCTTGTCCTTTAGGACAAATGGGAGTATGTCGATGGATCTACACCTAGACTACTAGACAATATAGCCATAGCAATAGCTCTACTCCACTTGTTGTCATAGCACAATGGGACCTACACTGGGATCTACAGCTACACAAATAGTTTCCACACCTATAGTAGATCCTGCCATTGCCTGAGCATAGGCAGAATGGGATAAGAAAGATAAGTATGCATATCACTTGATCAAGTAGAATGTGCAAGATGTCATGCAAGGACAACTCAACACCATCAAGAAATCAAAAGAAGCATGGGATATGTTTATAGCTCTCTACGAATCTAAGAACACATCCAGGATTCTCACACTAAGAAACCAAATCAACCAGAGTTTCTACAACAGCAGTGAAACCGGTCATGCTTATGTACTCCGAATCAAAGACTACAACAATTAAGTCGCAGTAGCAAGAGATACCATGAACCCTACAAAAATGGTTCAAGTCATCATGAATGGACTAGGAGAGGGATACGAGAATCTAGTCTAGAGTAGTGCCATTCAATGGCAAATTCCAACACTAGAAGAACTTTAGTCAGTCCTACTTGGTGAAGAACTCAGGACGCAAGCCATTCAAGCATGCAAAGGTCATTCTAATGATTAGGCATTCACAGATTTAGACAAAAGAAAAGGCAGAGGTAGAGGTCGATCATTCCAACGAAGTGGTCATCATCAGCAAAGTCATAATTAGCATCAGCATCATCCTCAACAACATCAAAATCAACAAAGAGAAAATCATTCCAATAGAGGAAGATTCCAAGGATGAGAGGATGCATCCACCAATGTGTCAAGCATTTAGTGCAAGTACTATCATAAGTTTGGACACTATGAAATAGATTGCTGCAAGAAGCAGTACGACCAAGGCGGTCAATCCAGTAGTAATCGAGGGAATTTTTGCGAAAAAGGAAATCATCGTGGTGGACATTCTAGTTGCATTCATTTTGCAAATAAATATTGGAATATGTTTCTTGCAAACGAGGAAATGTAGCAAATTGATACAGTCTACCTAGACACTGATTGCGATCCAAAAGAGGATTTCAGCTATTAAGTGGACCAAGAAAAATATGATCCTTAGTATATCAACAATGGTGCATCATCTCACGTGACAAATCATCAAGAATGGTTCACAGAGATGAAACCATTAAAAGGTCAAAAGAATGTCATAGCATATGCCCACATATATGATGATCATCGTAGGAAATTGGATGCAAAGTCAAGCGAATGCACCATGGTTGTCTACAATGAAGAAAGCAAAGCATACAAGTTGTATGATCCCATCAACTGAAAGGTCATTATCTCCAAAGATGTAATCTTTGATGAGGAATCAGACTGGAAAACCTCAAATACACAGAAGATAGAAGCATCGGCTTCACAGTCATCCATAGAAAAGGTTGATGAAGAAGAGAAAGAATCACTAGAAACACCCCAACTAGAGCGATAGCAGCTCAGAAGGCCTATTAGGGAAAGCAGACCTCCAGCCAGATTGACATATGCTTAGAAAGGCAAAGTAATTCAAGTTGAAACCACCAACTATGCTCTTATGACTACCATCATGGCTACAGAAGAGCTAGTGTACTTCAAAGACACAGTAGACAAGCCAGAATGGAAAACTATTATGAATGAAGAAATGGATGCTTTGTATAAGAATAATACTTGGGAATTATGTGACCTTCCACTAGGAAAGAAGGCCATAGCAAACAAATGGTTATACAAAGTGAAGTACAATCCAAATGGAAGTATTCATAGATACAAATCTAGACTAGTTGTTTGTAAAAGGATTTGCACATCAATATGGTCAAGATTATGATGATACTTATGCTCTAGTAGCAAATATGGATTCCATATGGTTCTTGATATCACTAGCAACACTTAGCAGATGGAATGTGTACGAACTCAATTTCAAGAATATATTTCTCAATGGTTACGTAGATAAGGAAGTCTACATGCAACAACCAATAGGTTATCTTGAACCAGGAAAAGAGAATAAGGTTTGCCATCTTAAGAAAAGTCTATATGGCTTAAAGCAAGCACCCAAAAGTTGGTACAATAGAATCAATAAGTACTTTGCTAATCTGGGATACATGAAATCCAATACAAATCATACTCTCTACTTCAAAGTTCAAGGGGAAGACATTACTATTGCACTTTTGTACGTAGATGATCAGATTGTGATAGGAAGCAAGGATAGCTTCATCAAAAAATTAAAACAAGACTTATCTATAGAGTTTGACATGAAAAATCTTGGACTTATTCACTATTGTCTTGGAATTGAGTTCTAGAGAGAGTCAGATAGCACCTTTATGAGTCAGCTGAAATATGTTGACGATCTCCTAAAGAAGTTTCATATGGCAGATTGCAAGATTGCAGCCACTCCCATGGAATAGAGTTTGAAAGTTACTAAAGATTTAAAAAAGCCTACAGTCAATGACAGATACTACAGGCAACTCATCGGATCTGTTATATATCGAACTATCACTCGGCCAAATATTTGTTATGTAGTAAGCTCACTTGCATAGTTTATGACAAATCCAAAATAGTGTCACTAGAATGCATCCAAAAGATTCTTGAGATACATTAGAGGTACAAGACAGTTTGGGATAGAATATAGAGGAAGTCATCACGGTTGCATGGATACTGTGACAGTGACTATGCCAAAGATCATGAGACCAAGAGATCCACATAGGGATATGCATTTTTCCTTGGTCAAGGTGCTATATCATGGTTGTCAAACAAACAACCAACTGTTTCTTTGTCTTCAACTAAAGGAGAATATAGACCTCTCACTATAGGTGCATGTGAGGCTATATGGCTCAAAAGACTATTGTTAGAAATAGATTACTTTGATGAGTCAAAGCCAACAACAATATACTATGATAATCAATCGGCTCAAGCATTGACCAAGAATCCAGTATATCACTCCAGGACAAAGCACATTGATGTCAAAGAGCACTTCATTAGAGAAAGAGTGTTACTTGGTGACATCACACTATAGCATTGTGATGGCAAAGAGAATGTAACATCTTTACCAAACCACTCGGTAAAGAGCTTTTCGAGAAACACCGACTAGCTCTTGGTTTCATGTAGAGGAAGGACATCCCATTAAAGGGGTGTGATGGAATGTAATGCTCAGTGCTTCTTCAATTCCCCAGAATCATCATTGTGAGGGGACGCCTACTTCATGATGTTGATATTGAGGGAAGGTGTTGAGAGTTCATGCTCAACATCATGTGATCATATATGCATAGCACCATCATGTGATCATATGTGAATATCACTAACCCAATAGAGTGCTATAAAGAAAAGGATTAGGTGCCCTAACCCTAACCCTAAATGGGTTTGTATATATTCTACATTTTCAACTAAATCTAGTGTGCAGTTAGTCATTTGTGGTGTGCTCTCTAGCTATGCCCTCTCTTCTCATCTCCACTCTTCTCCTCTCCCCTCTTCATATTTTGTCATGAAATTCAGCAAACTTTACCTTCAAGCTGTAGTACACATTTCAAACTTGAACATGAGAGCAAAAAATTATGTAATAAGGATTTGGAATGAGACCATTAAAGCATTACAAGTGCTTTGTTGCATGTTAAGCATGCATCCTGAAGACTATAGGATATAGCAATTTATTCAAAAACATCAAAATTTTGCTCTATACAAACATGCAACCAAGTAATCATTCTAAAGTACCTACGTGAGCTTCTCCTCAACCCAAGTACACACCTAAATGAGATTCAGGTTGACCTCCAATGTTGCACTAATGTGGTGATGCATACCCATTTGAGGGCACACTCCATAACTTTTTTGGATTTGTTGAAAACCAAAACGGATTGAAATTTTGAAATCCAAAGTATTGGGACTACTGCATGGTGGTCTTAAAACATTGACAGTTGTTGCTGGTATTGGTATCTAGATTCACCCTAAAATGGAAGAAGTTGGAAAAGTGTAATTTGTGCATGTGCAAAGATATTTTAATAATTCCAACACTATTTACAATTTTGAATTGTTTCTTTTTCCATTGCATTTAATAATACAAAGAATTAAACTCGATAGCATGCCCTTTGGCCTATTTGTGTTTTGAAGCATCTTAGGCCACATTGCACTTGTTTGGTAAAAATCGATGGCTAAAATTTTGCTACTCCTATGAATTTCAAATTTTCACACCTCCCGCCCATCAAGTCTTGGAATATTAAGTACCTGCAACCTGCCCCCGCCCTACAAACTCCTTGCAACCCCCACGCACCTCGACGTGACCTTGCACAAACTTTGGTATGCCATCATCTTCTTTCGGGTAAGTTGTCTTCTATTCTTTGCTTGCCACACTAGCTAGCTTCTCTGGGTCTATTCTGGACCGATTGTGGCCATGGCATCAATGGCAACATGCAGCTCTCCATGGCTTGCAACAGAAGCAAACAGAGGCTACGAGATAGGAAAGCTGAAAAGCCAAGTCAAGGCACAAGAAAAAGAGTGTGGATCAAGGAAAGCACTGGCATGGTATCAAATTAGCAACGAAAGACACTTTTGCAACATCTGCGAAGGGAGAAACAATGAGAATAAAGAAGACTACTTGCAGAGAAGTAGCAAGAAGCGGTTGCAGATGCACGCATTTGACCATTGCCATCGAAGCAAATAACACAAGCTGTGGTGTCACGATTGGTGGGAGCATTCGAGGCAGAAACATTAGGCCATTCAATTGATTACCAAAATTGATTCTTCACAAGATTTAGCCTAAAGTTCGTAGAGTAACAACCCTACCAACACCTTAGGAGATGCACTCCCAAGAGGCAATGCTCTCTAACTTGAGAAATGGCCTACAGAAAGTAAAAGGGGTGCACACTAGCTATAAAGAGGGTGACATTAGCTATATTGGTGTCCCCTGAAACAAAGGAGAAATGGCTTGGGCACATAATATCGAAGATGATGTCAATCAGAAGGACCAACGTGGCTCTAGTGGTTGAATATAGAGCAAAAGCAATGCACGATCATCCCGATCTAAGGTTTATGGGCTTCAACAGAATGCAAGAGAAGGAGAGACAGCCTAAGTGTGGAAGTCATTGTTAAAGTGATAACATTTTGGTATGAAAATATGAGAGTTTCTCCAAATAAAAAGGAAATCTGTTAGAAGCGGGTAGGATGCAAGGTGTTTGAGGAGCACGTCATACACATGCTAGACACAACATAGGTCAGTGGTGCCTAAACTAGCCCGGTGGTTGTTTGTGATTGAGCTTTGGGATACTTTACTTGCTTCATTTCTTGAGCCAGGCTTGGACTAAATGTGATTGTCCTAAACTAGCCCGATGGTTGGAACATCATGAAACCATAGGATGGTTCAACTCAATCTTCAGTTATGTGGTTGTCCTGAATCAACATGGTTGAACAGAATAGACATTAGTTGTTTTCTAGCCTGGTGTCATTGTTGAGCAGAAATTAACAATATTTCACAATATATTGTTATTTTAATAAACTAGCCTAGTGGTTGGAACATCATGCAACTGTGGCTACGCAACTATGGCTGCTTCAGCTCAATCACCAGTTATGTGATTGTCTTGAGCCAGTGTGGTTGAATAGACATTCATTATTGACTAGCTCGGTGGTTAAAACTATTGTGTTTCTTAGTACTTAAATTCGTTACATTTAATTTCCTGCTATTCGAGTCATCTACCACTGTTAAATTGTGAAATTTAGAAATGAAAAGAAATATAATGTTAGTTTCTAATGGTGAAATTTAGAAATGAAAAGCAATGTACTTGTTGTTGTCTAATATGTGAAGTTGACACTGTCAGGGTAAACCATCCCATTGGTTGAAACTGTGATAGTATCCTAAACCATCCTTGTGGTTGAAATTGTGACTATCCTAAACATGTCCTAAACCAAGTGGTTGACAGTCCTAAATGTGTCCTAAACTAGCCCAGTGATTGAAATTGTGATTGTCCTAAAACAACGCGATGGTTGAAAATTGTTTTGCTTCATTATATACTTTAGTTAGACTGTGTTTTGTATTCTTTAGACTATGTTTTGAATTCTTTTAGTAGTAGCAAAACGGGGGCTCATTGTTATGTTGTTCCCACATGTTGGGTCCATGGACAAAGTTGTATCTCAAGTTTATGGATCAGAATCCAGACATTTTAATTGGGCAGAGGAGCTTTCAGCATTGTAAGCCTTAGTACATTAGGAAACTCAAAGACAAGAATGGTTGTTGTTGCAAAACACACATAGACTTTGCAAAACCTGGCCTGACAAGCTATGAATGACTTGAGATCTAGTGGTGTTGGAGCATTGCTCCATGGGGATCGATGCCCATGCCTCCCCAATGAATATGTAGTCTGTAGGCCACCTGGATCCTCATCATGTGTTGCAAGGGAGGGCAAGTTTTGTAGCCTAAGGTCTCTATGGGAGCCAGTGGTTTGTCCAAAGGGAGAGCATGAGTGGCACAAGATTTCAATGCACTCATAGCACATGCAAGCATTGTAGTTTGAAGCTGAAGAAGAAGACATTCAATGTCTATCCAAATGAAATGATGGAAAACAACCATGTTGCTCTAAAATGGAGGAGATTTGAAATTTTCAATGTTGAAGGATCCGATAAAAAGAGATGGCTATTGTCATATAAGAGCACCCAGCCAAGGGAGTTTGTAGATCACGTGGTTCAATCCATCTCAAAACATGTGCTTCACAGTTTCACAACCAACTGGAAGGATAAGCAGTTCAGGATGTGCCTTGCTAATTTTCCCCGTGACACTATTGTATCTATCATAGATTTTGTAAAAAGTTATTATTTTCAAGAACAAGATGAGATACAAAGTGCTCACTGGTATAACAAGCAAATAACAATTCTTGTGCATATCATGTATAATCATTTGCTTGATTCTTCCATGCTTGATGCCAATCTTCTTGCTGACTCATAGGAGTCCAAGTTAGTGCAACACACGTACCATTTCTATATTTTAGATGATAGAAACATGACACCCTATTTGTGTAGCATGCTTTTCCACTGCATTGAAAATGGCTGAAAGATGAAAATCCCCATGCAAAAAACATAAAACAACATTGGGTGTGGTTAGATGGTTATGCATCTCAATTTAAATTAGCATGAGATATCAATGCTCCACTCTCGTGTAACTACGCGGGGACCAGTGAACTCTACTTGTAAGCCCCCCATATGAGGAGAAGGCATTGGAGTAGCTCGGTTATCCACAGTAGGTCCTAGTTTGGACACCAGATGGGGGCCATGTGTGGCCTAATGGCTGGATGGCTTCAGATAGAGTTGGCACACTACCAACTAGGCTACATGCAAGTGCGGGAAGGCATCCCTTGACTGACCGCACTGAGGGTAGATGGATCATTTCTTGGGGCAGCCCACTCTCCGGTTGCGAGGCCCGTTTGGAGCCTCAGATGATTCGGAATGGCTCTGGGCTGAATGGAGACCGTAGGTTAGTTGCTCTGTTTTGTGGACCGGTTCTATCGTATGGTCGGTGGTGTATTTCAAGACCGACCCCTAGTCGACCATTTTGGGTGGGCTGGGTCAGTCACTCAATTGAGCCTAACTGACTATGACTCGTGGCTATATAAGAGCAAGCCCGTGAAGCCCATTTCATCACTGGCTACAGCAACCTTGATTCCTTAGCATAATTAAAACAAGAAAACTTTGTTTCTGCAGTACGTGCATCATAGGGGATCATGACGACTGAGAACATTGCATCTGTGAAGACATGGGAGCGATTTCAAGTTTTCCCTCTATGTTCAGATGGAGTGACAAACAATGGAGAGACAAACGACTCGCCATAGTTTGGGGAGATTTTTGATGACCTCACTCACTGTCTGGAAGAGGGGGATAACTTTGCAGTTGTCAGAGATTCTGGGGAGAACACGGAAGACGACACATTCTTTCTATTTTAGTGCACAAAACCTAAGTGCAAGGTTGAGGAAACATCTAAGGATAATTTGATAACAACCTATGAGAAGTGGGATGTAGTAATCGGAGCTTTTTGGTACAAAAAAACATCCAAAAGAGGCGGCAATTACAAACCGCTACATAAGAATCCCCAAACTTGTGTGTACTCTCATCTAGTAAGAGCTATTAAGTTCTAGATGCGACCTATGCCACAACAATGAAAGAAGGGCAAGAGTGTCTTCAAATTGGATTTAGACATGCATGAGCACATCTTGGGGTGTCTTGGAGTGTTGGCCGAGGGCGATTCAGATAGTACTAAAAAAATGTATCTAGTCTCATTGCAAGGAAACAATATGTCCACTTGTCCTACAAAATAGAATTTGTATTTGAGACTGCTTCTTTTTGGTATATCCCAAACAACCATCGTGCTGGTTTTATTAAATTATTTTTGTAAATCGCAAAAGGTAAATCCCATGCTTGTTTTTAGTATATCCCAACAACCACCGCGTTGGTTTCCCATAATAAATCCACACATCCTACAACTCCATTCATCTTGTAATAATAGAAGCAAACCACCGTGCTGGTGGCTGTTAATATCATATTCCAAACCAACAACCATGCTACCAATAACTAATCCTACACTAATGCCATGCTATCCCTACACTACTACCGTGCTATCCCAAAATTTGTTGCAAATACTATAGTAAAACAGTGCCCTTTAGACTATTTATCGTTTCATTAACCATCAAATTTCATCCCATGCTTGCTTTTAGTATATCCCAACAACCACCACGTTGATTTCCCATAACGAATCCACACATCCTATAAATCCATTCATCTTGTAATAATAGAAGCAAACCACCATGCTGGTGGCTATTCATATCCTAGTGCAACCAACCACCACATTGGTGATAACTTATCCTGCACTAATCTTACACTACTACTGTGCTATCCCTACACTACTACTATGTTATCCTAAAATTTGTTGCACAGTGCTAGTGCCCTTTAGACTGGTTATTGTTAACCATTAGATTTCAACCCCTAGGCTACTTAAAACATTTAAGTACTAACATGGAAGTAGGTCGATACAAAATCAGGTATTATGAGCACCATGAGGATATCCACAAGCCCAAGAAATGTTTGCAAGATTTTTATTATTTCAAAACACAATGACATTTCTTTTTTCATGAAAATTCCAGACTCCCAACTATCTTATCAGCCTCTCTATGGCAAGCATCTCTGAGCTCTTGAGGCCAATCTACTGCACAGTGGTAGACCTCTTTACACACTCGGATAACACACTGCTTGCTTGACTCTACCAACTTATATGCCCATAGTAACTCCTCCTTTTGAAGGGGGTCCTCTTCATCTTGGACTTTGCATTCTATACATCTTTGTGCCTCTATCATGTCCTGCCAAAAGAAACCTACATCATGAGCTTGACAAGTACCTTAAAGGAGGAGGAAAAACAATAGCCAAGGAAATTAATATTCACCATCTCTGCCAACTCCAAGGAATACACCCACCACCAAAGCATGTTCTCCTTGCAATTATTTTCCTCCTTCTTCGAGTCTATTTCTGCAAGGATGTTGGATTGTTTCTACCAAGATGCCATCCAACATCATTTACTTGCTTCCATTGGGTCGCCAGTGGAAGATGATGATCTAGTTTCTATGACCTTGAATGGTCTAGGAAAGGATTATGCACAGTTTCGGACATCCATTGCCGTCCATGAAAATTTTCCTGATTTTGAAGAGTTGTTTGCTCTTCTAATTTCTGAAGACCAGAGAAATGGAGGTGCATCTTCTTCAGGAGGAACTTCAAAAGAAACTGTCTTCTACTCAAATGTTGGAAGAGGTAGAGGCAGAGGTAGAGGAGGCTGATCTGCAGGCCATGGTAGAAATCAAAATATGCAGCAAACTTAGGAAAACCAGTCCTATGGAGGAGGACGTGTTAACTCTAGAGGCAAGGGGAGCCAAAGAGGTCGTGGTGGATGGCAGAGAGGCCAAAATGCAAACAGCAATGTTGAATGCTACTACTGTGGTAAAATGGGTCATATGGCTAAAGACTGCTATGAAAAGTAGAATGACATCATGAATGGAAAACTGCAGCAAGGGAATTATGCATCTTTTAGTAGACAGGGTGATGACAGAAATGAGCATCTGTTTATGGTGCAGCACATGACCAATTCTGTGACAAGTGCAGAAGAAAGCAATGATGTGTGGTATGTTGACTCAGGTGCGTCAAACCACATGATAGGTCATGCAAAATAAAATTCCTTGGTCTATGCAGGATGGAAAAAAAAACATGTCTGATGTATTTCACATCGTGAATATCACCAAGAACCTAGTTTCTATTGGGCAAATGGTTGAGCAAGGCTTGCAGGTCAGATTTAATCCTCATGGATGCTTTGTTGAGGATATGAAAAATAACGGTCGCTTGATAGCAAAAGGAAAGAAGAAGGGCAGGATGTTTATGTTGGATGCAAACATGCCTGAATTGACTGCAGCCATGGGAAATGAAAAATGGGAGAAAGCCATGGATGAAGAAATGGATGCCTTAGAAGCAAATGCTACATGGGAATTAGTGCCTTTGCCTAAAAACAAGAATGCAATTGGCTGTAAGTGGGTTTAAAAGATCAAGCACAATGCAGATGGTTCTATGAATAGACACAAGGCAAGATTAGTTGTCAAGGGGTATGCACAAACATATGGCATTGATTATGAAGAAACATTCAGCCCGGTTGCAAGGATGGAAACTGTAAGAGCAGTCATTGCTATGGCTGCATCAAAGGGATGGTCTTTACATCAGATGGATGAAAAGAATGCCTTCTTGCATGGTGATTTGCAAGAAGAGGTCTTTATGGAGCAGCCAGCAGGTTATGTTCATGCTATTCATCCTGAGTTTGTTTGCAGGTTAAAGAAAGCCTTGTATGGCTTGAAGCAAGCACCTAGAGCATGGTCTGACAAGATAGGACAGTATCATGTCACTATTGGCTTTCAAATTTCCAAGGCAAATTTCTCACTCTATGTGAAAAATAGAGAAAGGGATTATGTTGCTTGTCATTTATGTTGATGATTTAATCATCACAAGTGATAGTGATGAAGATATCCTCCATGTGAAAATGCTATTGAAGCAGAATGTTGAGATGAAGGATTTTGGAGAGCTGCGTTATTTCTTGGGCATTGAGGTGATTAGATCACCAAGTGGGATACAGCTCTTGCAGAGGCAGTATGGATTGGACATGCTGTCCAAATATGGGATGACATGCTGTAAGCCTATTTCAGTTCCTTTGGAGCAGAATGTGAAGCTGAGCACAGATGTAGGTGAGATTTTGGAAGACCCTACTATGTACAGACACATAGTAGGAAGTTTAATTTATATGACTATTACCAGGCCAGATTTAAGCTATGCTGTTGGATTGGTAAGTCAGTTTATGCAGGCTCTAAGGAAACCGCATTTGGATGCGGCTAGACGCATACTCAGGTATGTGAAGTCCACATTGCAGTATGGACTATTTTATGAGGCTGGGGTTCAGATACAGTTGCATGGATACACTGATGCTGATTGGGCTGGTAGTATTTCTGATAGACAATCTACCAGTGGATATGTGTGCTCTTTCGGGAGTGTTGCAGTCACCTAGAGCAGCAAGAAACAGCCTACAGTTCAACATCCAACAAGCTCACAAGAACGCCCGCCATCAACCCTTGCAGTCTTCAGCAACAACAAGCAGCTACCTTGCTGCTCACAAGCAAGGCAAGCCAAATAACAGCCACGACAAAGCAGCAACGGCGGCCTCCTATGACCTTCCTACAACTAAGGCAACCTTGCAACAGAGCTCTCCAGCCCACAATGGGATCCTCCAACGATCGGCCAGCAAAGCCATCTTCAACAACAACTACGAATCTATTGCCAAAGCTCCCATCATTCAGCAAACTCTCCCTGCGCCATCTCCGAGACCACCAAACAGTGGCTCCTTCTATAGCCAGCCGACAGACATCTCCAAGCTTCCAAAGCCTCTCCATCACCAAGCTCTAGCACCAAACAGCTCTCCACATCCTCCATCGTTAGCGAATAGCAAAGCTCCTATCTCCTTGAAAGACTCACCACAACGTGCCTGCAACCTTCTCCAAACGGGCTCCCGGCTCCTGCCAGTCCATTGATGGCTCCATCGCAAGCTCCTTGACCTGCTCCAGCAAATAGCACACCTCCCCTAAACATCAGCTCCATGAAACAACGCTGCAACGAATCTCATCGCAAGGCACCATCTCCATCGCACAATCCCATCATCGCCGTTGTCGACCATCGACCTCCAGAGTCATCTTCTCTGAGAGAGAACCTGCCACGTGGTAGATAAGGCCACGTGGCACTCTTCAAACTGCACCTTGGGTCAAGGTAACCAGGTAGCGTCACTCTGGTTAGAAGTAGATAGGGTTGGTCAGCCTAACCCTAGTCAGATAACCAGATAAGCTTAGCCCCTAACTGTGGTTAAGTCAAGTGAACCACGGTTAAATCAGTTGGTTAGATTTTTGCCACGTGGCACCTTATCTCCTTGTGACACATCATCCTACCATGTCACCGATTGCCACATCATCAACAATGCCATGTCAGCAATCCACATCATCAGTGACACCTCAGTAGTGCCACCTCAGCACTTCCACCTCAGTTGTCCAGTCAGCACTGACCCCTGCAAGCACAGTCCCTTGCTAGGCACACTATGCACACATTGCATGTGCACACTCCTGCCACCTCAGCACTAAGCTTCACTGGCACACCTCTTGCTAGGCACAATGCCACATCATCACTACATGTGACTCACAATGACACATCATCATTGAGCACCATTTGCACTCCTTTTGCCCCTCCACCTAGATCAAGTCATATCTCTTGATCCAGGAAGAAATTGAGGGTGATCCAAAAAGGAAAGTCGCTCATTTTTTCATGCTCTACGCGCTCGTCACATCATGCACACATTTGGCACAAGTTACAATCACATTTGAGCCTCACTGACAAAACCACTTCCTTCATGCACATTTGCCTCTACATCGATGGATCTGACCCAGCACTTAAAAAGAACAAAAGAAAAGGAATTATTTTTTTTTCTTTCATCGATCGACGGTTGGTTTAGATCTAGATCAGAGTAGACTAGATCGCCATAGAGGGGATGCTTTGAATTTCCCCAAGTTGCCAATCTAAGCCATGCCCGAAATTCTCGACTAGTACCTACTCAGAGTCAGTCCATATGCTCACATACGGTTTCACATCATTACATTACCTGAAACCTTATGTTCATCTATTTAGTGAGCAGAATTCAGAGTTCAGAGGCATTGCATATTGATTCAATGGGCAGATAGCATTTGATTTCACACACATATGCCACCATTGTAAAGCCTCTTCGGCTATTTCATGGCATCGTGCACATCATTTCAGCCTTGTAAAGCCTCTTGGTTATTCCCGACATCATTGCCACAAGCCTTGTAATATAGATCAGATTTTATATGCTTCAATTCTATCTTCACCGACAGTACAGATATTTCACTTGGCATCTTCAGTGTATTTGCAGTTGATTCATATAGAGATCTTCACGACACTTTTGAATACATTTCTTGCACCATGTCGACTAGAAACCTCAATCTGGAGGCATCTACTAAGTTAGACAACTCCAATTACGGTACATAGAAATACCGAATGGAGACCATTCTTGTACTTCAGGACAAATGGGAATATGTCGATGGGTCTACACCTAGACCATTGGCCGATCCAGCTACCAGTAGCTCTACTCCATCTGCTGTCATAGCACCAGCAACGGGATCTACATCAGGATCTACATCTACACAAACAGTTTTCGCACTAGTAGTAGATCCTACCATTGCCCGAGCTCAAGTAGAATGGGATAAGAAAGACAAGTATGCCTATCACCTGATCAAGCAAAATGTGCAAGATGTCATGCTAGGACAACTCAACACAGTCAAGACATCAAAAGAAGCATGGGATATGTTCGCAGCTCTCTATGAGTCCAAGAACACATCCAAGATTCTCACCCTGAGAAACCAGATCAACCAGAGTTTCCGCAATAGCAGTGAAATCGGTCATGCTTATGTACTCCACATAAAAGACTACAACAATCAACTTGCAGCAGTGGGAGAGACTATGAACCCTGCAGAAATGGTTCAAGTAATCCTGAATGGACTAGGAGAGGGATACGAGAATCTAGTCCAGAGTATTGCCATCCAACGGCAAATTTTGACACTAGAAGAACTTTAGTCAGTTCTACTTGGTGAAGAACTCAGGACTCAGGCCATTCAAGCATGTAAAGGTCATTCTAATGATCAAGCATTCACAGTTTCAGATAAAAGCAGAGGCAAAGGCAGAAACAGAGGTAGATCGTACCAGAAAAGTGGTCATCATCAACAAAATCAAAGTCAAAATCAGCATCATCCTCAGCAACATCAAAATTAGCAAAGAGGAAATCATTCGAATCGAGGAAGATTCCAAGGACGGGGGAATGCATCCACCAATGTGTCAAACATTTAGTGCAACTACTATCACAAGTTTGGACACTATGAAAGAGATTGCCACAAGAAGCAGTACGACAAGGCGGTCAATCCAGCAGTAATCAACAAGGGAATTCCCGAGGCAGAGGAAATCATCATGGTGGACATTCTAGTCATAGTCATTTTGCAAATGAACATGGAAATATGTTTCTTGCAAGCGAGGAATTGCATCAGACTGACACAATGTACTCAGACACTGATTTCAATCCCAAAGAGGATTACAGCTATCAAGTTGACCAAGTGGAACAGGATCCTTGGTACATCGACAGCGGTGCATCATCTCTATGACAAATCATCAAGAATGGTTCATAGAAATGAAGCCATTAGAAGGACAGAAAAATGTCATCTACACAGCAGACAATACACCGAATCCAGTTCAAGGGACAAGTGTTATCCCTATGAACAATTTCACTAGTACAAAAGGATTAGTCAAAGATGTGCTCTATTTTTAGAAGCTCAGCAAAAACCTTTTGTCAGTAGGTTAAATGACAGAACAAAATTACAAAGTCATCTTTGACGGTGATGAATGCATTATCAGAGACAAATCTAAAAGATGTCCGCTAGTAGCAAAAGGTGTCAAGGAAGGACGCTTATACAGAATGCTAGCTACAGTACCAGATAAGCATGCCATGTCAGCTTAAATGCAATAGATGCCACTATCTGCAAAATTGCACAAAAGATATGGTCATGTCAACTTCAAGTACTTATTAGATCTCGGGAATCAGAATATGGCAATTGGGATTCCGAAGCTACAGTTTCTTGGAAAAGTTTGTGAAGCATGTTGCTTCAGCAAACAAAAGCGAACCAACTTTGTTAGAAGTACCTCTCGTGCACGAGGTATTCTTGATTTGATACATATAGATGTATGGGGTTATTCCCAGACCCACAGCATCAATGGTTCACTTTACTACTTGACCTTCATCAATGACTACAGCAGATATTGTTGGGTATATTTTCTAAAAGAGAAATCTGAAGCATTTTCTAGATTTCAAGAATTCAAAGTCATGGTAGAAAACCAAACAGGCAGAAAGATCAAGGTCATGAGATCCGATAGAGGAGGTGAATACATGTCTTCAGCATTCATGAATTTTTGCAGAAACCACGGCATTCAAAGACAATTCACATGTGCAAATACTCCTCAGTAGAATGCAAGAGCTGAAAGGACAAATGGGTCTTTAGGAGACAATGCTAGAGCAATGCTTAGTGAAAAGCATCTTCCAAATTAGTATTGGGCAGAAGCAATAGCTACAGCTAACTGTTTGCTTAATCGGCTTCCTACCAAATCGATACAGGGTATGACTCCCTATGAAGCATTCACTGGACACAAGCCATGCATTGGTCATCTTCACATATTTGGTTGCATAGCATATGCCCACATACATGATGATCATCGCAGGAAATTGGATGCGAAGTCACGCAAATGCATCATGGTTGGCTACAGTGAAGAAAGCAAAGCATACAAATTGTATGACCCCATCAACCGCAAAGTCATTATCTCCAGAGATGTAATTTTTTATGAGGAATCAGAATGGAAAACCTCACCTACACAAGAGATAAAAGCATCGACTTCACAGTCATCTATAGATTAGGTTGATGAAGAAGAGCAAGAATTGCTAGCAACACCCCAACCAGTGCCACAACAGCTCAGACGGTCTACTAGGGAAAGCAGACCACTAGCCAGATTGACATATGTCAGAAAGGCAAAGCAATTCAAGTGGAAACCACAACTATGCTCTTATGACTACCATCATGGCTACAGAAGAGCCAGTGTACTTCTAAGACACAGTAGACAAGCTAGAATGGCAAACTACTATGAATGAAGAAATGGATGCTTTGTATAAGAGTGGGTTTACAAAGTGAAGTACAATCCAGATGGCAGTATTCAAAGATACAAAGCCAGATTAGTTGCAAAAGGATTTGCACAACAATATGGTCAAGACTATGATGAGACTTATACTCCAGTAGCAAAGATGGATTCCATACGGTTCTTGATATCACTAGCGACACTCAGCAAATGGAATGTGTATCAGCTCGATGTCAAGAATGCATTTTTCAATGGTTATCTAGACGAGGAAGTCTACATGCAACAACCAGCAGGTTATGTTGAACCAGGAAAGAAGAATAAGGTTTGCCATCTCAAGAAGAGTCTCTACAGCTTAAAGCAAGCACCCAAAAGTTGGTACAGCAGAATTGACAAGTATTTTGCTGATCTGGGATACATGAAGTCCAATGCAGATCATACTCTCTACTACAAAGTTCAAGGGGAAGACATTACTATTGCACTTTTGTATGTAGATGATCTGATTATGACAGGAAGCAAGGATAGCTTCATCAGAAAATTGAAACAAGCCTTATCTGCAAAGTTCAACATGAAAGATCTTGGACTTATGCACTATTGTCTTGGAATTGAGTTTTGGAGAGATTCAGATAGCACATTCATGAGTCAGCTCAAGTATGTTGACAGTCTCCTGAAGAAGTTTCATATGGCAGATTGCAAGATTGCAGCCACTCCCATGGAACAGAGCTTGAAACTTACTAAAGATTCAGAAAAGCCTACAGTCAAAGACATATACTATAGGCAGCTCATCGGATCTCTTATATATCTAACAATCACACTAGCACAGTTTATGGCAAATCCAAAATAGTATCACTGGAAGGCAGCCAAAACAGTATTGAGATACATCAGAGGTACAAGGTAGTTTGGGATAGTATACAAAGGAATTCATCCATGGTTGCATGGATACAGTGACAGTGACTATGCCGGAGATCATGAGACTAGGAGATCGACACAAGGATATGCATTTTTCCTTGGTCAAGGTGCTATATCATGGTTGTCAAACAAACAGCCAGCTGTTTCTTTGAGCAAAATATAGAGCACTCACTACAGGTGCATGTGAGGCTATATGGCTCAAAAGACTATTCTCAGAAATAGATTACTTTGATGAGTCAAAGCCAACAACAATATACTGTGATAATCAATCGGCTCAAGCATTGGCCAAAAAGCCAGTATATCACTCTAGGACAAAGCACATTGATGTCAGAGAGCACTTCATTAGAGAAAGAGTGTTACTTGGTGACATCACACTGTAGCATTGTGATAGCAAAGAAAATGTTGCAGACATCTTTACCAAACCACTCGGTAAAGAGCTATTCGAGAAACACCAACTAGCTCTTGGTTTGATGCAAAGGAAGGACATTACCATTAAAGGGGTGTGATGGAATGTAATGCTTAGATCTTCTTCGATTCCCCAGAATCATCATCTTGAGGGAAGGCCTACTTCATGATGTTGATCTTGAGGGAAGGTGTTGAGAGTTCATGCTCAACATCATGTGATCATGTGTGCATAGCACCATCATGTGATCATATGTGCATAGCACTAACCTTATAGAGTGCTATAAAGGAAAGAGTTAGAACCCCTAACCCTAACCCTAAAAGGGTTTGTATATATTCTATTTTTTTAACTAAATCTAGTGTAGTTAGTCATTTGTGGTGTGCTTTCTAGCTATGCCCTCTCTCCTCATCTCCACTCTTCTCCTCTCCCCTCTACATATTTTGTCAAAAGGCACACTTGATTATGGCATCACCTATACCAAGGGCAACATCTTGACCAGATTCTGTGACTTGGATTGGGTAGGAGACGTGGACAGTAGGAGATCAGTGATAGGGTATTGTTTCTCACTTAGATCTGGAGTTGTGTCATGGGTCAGCAAGAAGCAACCCACAGTTGCAATTTCTTCTACTGAGACCGAGTACAAATCTGCATGCTTTGCTTCTTGCGAGGCAATGTGGTTGAGGAGGATTTTGGGGGACATGGGTGCAGTGCAGAACAAGCCTACGTAGTTATCATGTGACAATCAGAGTTGCATGGGGATTGCAAAGAACTCAGTGTTCCACGCTCGCACAAAACACATTGAGATTCAATATCACTTTGTACGTGAGCTCATCATGGATGGAGAGTTGACTTGGTGTACTGTCTGACTACAAAGAATGCTGCGGACATCTTCACGAAGGCTCTTGGAAGAGACTTGCTAGAGAGGCATCTTCATCGACTTGGCATTGGGCTGAAAAAGTAAGTTCACTTGCGGGTGGACATGGCCAGCATGCCATCGAAGCTTCTTTCACAAGAGCGCATGGTTGGGAGGCAGCGCCATCTATTGTATCAATTCTATAGTAATCAAATTTTTGATTCTCCATACTATCTTGTTTTCTCTCTTGCGTATGAGATCCTGTTATTTGTTGAGCACAGACGTTGTATTATTTTCTTACAGTTTAATCAATCTCCCATTGGACACTTCTTGGATTGACACCACACAATACAGAGCCATCATCATTACTAAATATCTATTGAGCACATATACATTAGATATACACACATTAGTGAGCTTGAAATTTATAGAAGGGATAGAAATAGATATACTTACATTACTATGCATTGCACGGCTTGATTCTTTAAGTATTCTGCTAGGAGATTGCAGACCATGTCAAAAGACTGGAGTGCTTCTGAGGCTAGATTGCTTAGATACTAAGCATTGCATGACTTGTGGGCATTCTACCAGGGAAATTACAAACAATGTCAAGAGACTGGAGTGCTCCCGAGGCTAGATTGCTTACATAATATAAATCGCATGACTTGTTTATGTAAGCATTCTGCTAGGGGAAGTGTAGATTGTGTCCAGAGTTGTGTCCAGAGACCGGAGTGCTCCCGACGTTAGATTGCTTACATACTATGCATTGCATGACTTGATTCTCTAAGCATTCTGCCAGGGGAATTGCAAACCATGTCAAGAGACCGAAGTGCTCCTGAGGCTAGATTGCTTACATACTATACATTGCATGACTTGATTCTCTAAGCATTCTACCAGGGGAATTACAGACCATATCAGGACACTAGAGTACTCTCGAGGCTAGATTGCTTCTCGGGGGGGTCACTCATCATATGTAACCCTATCACGTGAGTTCAACAGAAGGATATTTTTTATTTTTAAAATTTTCAGAAATAAATATACATAAGGGACTATTTAAAATAGTTTTGGAAAAAATTTACAGATTTGTATAGAAAAGGGGTACATTTTATTAATGAAAAAATTTACAGATAAGGGATTTTAAATATAGGCCTTGAACGCACGTGATATAGAGGGTTTATACATAGTGACCCCCCTGAGGATTGCTTACATAATATACATTGCATGACTTGATTCTGTAAACATTTTGCCAAGGGAATGGTAGACCGTGTCAAGAGACCCAAGTCCTCCCAAGGCTAGATTGCTTTCATATTATACATTGCATGACTTGATTCTGTAAGCATTCTGCCAAGGGAATTGCAGACCATGTCAAGAGACCGGAGTGCTCCCGAGGCTAGATTTCTTACATATTGTAACATTGCACGACTTGATTCTCTAAGCATTCTGCCAGGGGAATTACAGACTGTGTCAAGAGACTGACATGCTCCCGAGGCTAGATTACTTACATACTATACATTGAATGATTAGACTCTCTAAGCATCTTGTTAGGGGAATTGCAAATGATATCAAGAGATCGGAGTGCTCCTAAGGTTAAATTGCTTACATACGTAACTTGATTGTCTAAGCATTCTGCCAAGGGAATTATAGACCGTGTCAAGAGACCAGAGTGCTCCTAAGTCTAGATTGCTTAGATACTAAGACTAGATTTTCAAAGTAATGGATTTCAAAGTTACGAGCTAAGACAACAAAGGAGTAAATTTCAAATACAATTTCTTATAGTGTTTAAATAGTTATTCAAACATAACGACTATGCATAATTATAAAGTAAATATAAACTTAGATCTTCTCATTTAAATAATGACTTTCCAATTAAAAACCAAAACACTCCACAAACGAGTTATATCATTCAATAAATATTTGACTAGAAAGACCTTCGAGGACTTAAACCAACTCAACTTAACTCTTAAATTTTGATCTATAAGGCCAAACTTATAATTTTCAAAAGAAAGGTCAAATTTTCTTAAACAATAAAAATATTATATGTGGGTGTATGTGTGTTTACACACACACACTTTTTTTTAAAATGAAACCACAACCCTCATTCATGAATGACGAGTCATGATGATCGGGCAAAACTCATAGTGGAATGATAGTGGATGAATGGAACAGTGGCAAACATCACACTAGGACTGAGGAGACCCACTCATGAAGGCAACTTCTATCCGAACTCAAGAATATATGAAGGCTTGAACTTTTGTATTTCAACGTTCAACGCACAAGCAATGAGGGAGCTGGGCCTAGTCTATGGGATGAGACTCGAGAGGGCTACTAAGGTCAAAGTGTGAGACTAGGAAGCTTCAAAGGCATAAGAGTGAGCAATGAGGTGGGAGAAGTAGCAGAAGCTTGTCGAGAGACAACATAAAGAAGTCCCAACAAATAGAGTTTCCTCAGCGAGCCATTATACAAAGCAATGGAACTTGGAAGAAACACAAAGCATGTAGCCATGACTCACCAGTGTCCGACTTCTACTCCCAAACTAAACTGAGCAAAAAGAACACGGAAGGGAGGGAGGAAGCAAGAGGGAGGTGGGGAAGGACTCTCTCTCTTCCCTCTCTCTCACTCACACATTCTAATTCTCACATCCTCTGCTTATTTTGGGTGCCCCTCCTCTATGCATGCAATGCTAGAAATGCCAGAGCAGGATGATGAAAATCTCTCTATTGCACGCATTTCAATTCTCACAGATTGGGTGCTGCTACTTAATTCATGTAACGCTACAAGGCGAGAGCAGGACGCTGAAAAGCTCACACTTGAGCACATTTCAATTCTTAGCATACTAGGTGCCGTTGCTCGACTACAAGCCATTTCATCGAGAGAAAGAGAAAAACCGAGAGAGAGACAGAAGGGGGGAGAGAGAGAGAGAGAGAGAGAGAGGGGGGGGGGGAGGAAACACAGTATTAGATAAAGTGGGATGAAAGTTGCATTTTGGGAATTTCGAAATTGGGTGGATTTTATTAAAATTGGGAAAGGCTTCATTAAATTTGGGAAAATCTCCATTGATTGTGGGAATTTTACCAATATTGAATAAGCTAATATTTGGAATTCCAATGATTATGAAAAACTTCATTGGTTGTGAAACAGTTCATTGCGTATACAAACCGGAACAAAGCATTTGTGGCAGAGTTTGAAAATCATGTATTTGGTGGTGTTAGTAAACACCGTCTAAGGACAACATGTATATTTTACTTGAGGTGTTAATAAACACCAGTTGGTGGTGTTAACAAACACCATGCATAGTGAGTTCCACTAGAAACAAAGCAGTTGTTGGTGAAGGTCAGCTTCTGAAAATTGTCATATTAATAATATGCAAATACCCATTGACAAGATAACAACAATTGAGAAACATCACATGAGAACACACCTTACAATGGAAGTTTGGGAGATTAAGAGGGAGAAATTCGACACCATTTTCTATGCTCTGATACCAAGCAAGCTCTCCTGTGCTTTGATACATACGCTCTGTGGAATCTTGATCTTCTTGGGTCTATTTATGGATTTTGATGTCCATGACCAGACAATTGCATCAATACACTCCCATACCTATGGATCCAACCTATTCTCTGCCCAATACTTGTTCCAGCAATCAACATAGGCATCTGCATCACTGAGCCACTTTCTCTTAACTAATGGTGCCCAATACTGAATTAATAATTTCTTGAAATTAGGAGAAACAGCATCCATCTCGGCACTTGATATGGCAACCCCAAGCCATATGGGGTATATAGGATCTGATGGCCTCACCAAGACGAAGTCACCTTGCTTAACATCCACCATTGGTCTAAACTCTTCCCTCGGCTTACCTTTTAGAGGCCCACAATAGTGATCATTCCATTCCTCATAGCCTTGGAAATCATTAATGCAAGCATCTATATCATCCTCCTCATCAGGAGATTGTGTTCTTGGCCAAAACTCTCTGTACACTCCTATCTCTGAGATGTTTTCCTGTTCGAGCTCATCGATCATGGTTTTCCAATAGTCTATCACTGGCCTAATGTAGGACTCATAGGATGCATTCTTTCCACTTGCACATTTCTCCCAAAACTTAATGTAATCCTTTATCCCTGATATTACTTGCAAGTGATCTCTCACAAGTGCAGCCATTGGCAGTATATCCGGACAACCTGTTGGCAACAATGATCGACCCTCACTATCTTTCTTCCATAGCTCAATTCCCCCTTCAATGGGCATCCAATTCGGGGATTTTGGATGCACCTTGTACTGCATCATTGGTATGTCACCTTGCATGTAAAATCGAAATTGTAATGGCTTTGCATGTCCAACTAGCATTTCTTGCCCATCACATAGGTAGCCATCTACATAATCCTTGAAGTTAGGAACCCGTGTAAGAACAAATGGTGCCAGTGAAGATGATGTACATTTTCTGAATGTATCCATCAGATGCGGGAAAGTGAATGTTTGTCCCACCCGCAAGCTCTCGGAAAACCTGCTGAACATTGCATCAATGTCCTCATGTGTGTGCCCTACCATCAAGAAGCCCAATTGAACTGTCTTGAAAATGCCCCTTGCTACAAGAAGAGAAAGGTATGCAAACAAGTATCTATTTTTGTTCTCAGACCCACAATTATCTAGTTGGAGTAGCAAGTTCTCTGGCAACTTTTGGAATGGTGGCTCAAGAGCAACACTCCCCTCTAAAGAGGGTGGGTTTTCTCCTGTATTTGACGGAAAAAAATTCACACGTGTGTCTATAGCCCTTGCAATGGAAGTTGTCATGGCCTCCGTGACAGCACTTTCCGATACAGTTTCTAGATTTGCATTTGTGATCGTGACATCTACATTTTTAGACAAGCTAGCTCCACTTGTGGAAACATGTGCACCTTTAGAACTGTAATGGGAGTCCAAAGCGTTTCTTGAACATGATAGAGCATTCAAAAGGTGAGCATTGCTTCTAGGAATCCCATTGGTAGCAAGGTCTCCAAGGTCATGCATATCCATCCTCTCGAGGTTGTGCAAACAAATTGAGAGCGATCCAATCGTCAGGTTGGGATCAGATGGCCACAAACCATTGAGGGTGAAGTGTCCATAATGACCGTTTCCATGCCCATGGGTAATCATTCCAATGAGTGAAACCTGTAATTGCCATGCAGAATCCGTGTCCTTGGACCTCACCCGAAGTCTTGGAATTGCCGTCTTTTTTTGGTCCATCTTATCATGGATTATGCATACATACTTTTTTGGATCCATCTCAGAGTACCTACGCCATGCATAGTATAAGTTCCTACAACTTTGTTGCTGTATCATATGCATCTTTCTCTCTTCCATCAGCGAATTGCGCTCATCTTGACTTTTTGTGGCTGCCAATTGAGCCTTGATCCGCCGGCTGCACAAGCTACATTTGGAGAATTCGCTCGTCTTAGCAAGGGCTACATTTTTTAAGTCTGATTTCCAAATCCTACCAAATGTGGATGTGGATAGGCTCTGACAACCACGTTGTTAAGTGAAGTGTTGACCTCACGTAGGACGCCTATCTTCTTATACACTTTAGGTATCACTTGCTGTGTCTCTCTAGAGCCATCCTGCATGGTTCTACTCTTGTGAGGCATATGCTCTGTGCGATTATCCACAAAGTGTTGAATGAGAGCCCTTCCCATACCTATGTGCTCCCTGCTCCTCCTCATAATCCCTGAATTGCCATGCACATATCGCTGCACTGTTGGTAAGCTGAAAGGAAAGAGTAGAGTGGACACAAACTCGTAATACTTGCTTATAGAATGAAGAAGAGTGAGGTCCTTAAGTAGGCACCTCATACATGCTCACTGACATCACTGATGACTTCAGAGCTCCACAATCATCTCCTCAATCTGCTCCTAGATTCTCTCAATCATCCTATGTGGCTCTTCCACCTCCTAACGGTGCTTGTGGGCACCTAACTGTGCCTCTAGCACTCACACATAGAAACATAAGGTGTGCCTGAGGCATACACCTTGAGATATCCCAACAAACCCCTCCTCAAGGGAATGCCTCAAGCTATGTCAAGGATACATCTAGTCTCATAGTTTCTCATGCCATCTCATGGTGGTCAAGGATAAATCTATGGCTAGGTTCCCATGCTAGCAAGGGTTCCCTTGGGTGTAAGGTAATGGGTGTAAGGTAAACAAAAGGGATACAAAAAGACCTTCCAATGGTTATCTCCCCTGCATGTACATGCACAAAATGTCTGCAGGAGATGGAGCAAAACATACACATGGCCTACATCATAAGGTGACCAGAGGTGTTTACAAAACACAATAGTTTATTTCATTCATTTTGGAGGACTATCCAGGCTGAGTACCTCGACATAAAAAGAGAGATCTGGAGCATACATAGAGATGATTTAAAATGCATAATCTTCATGGGATGCCTCATCTTGTGGAGGCAAAATATCCATGTCAAGGCAAGGTCTTACCACATGGGCAGTGTCTAGTGCCTTATAAGATGGTACTATGATAGAACAAGTGGATCTGAAAATCATATCCTTCAAGAGAACAATTATCTTATCATCTCCATAGTTGTGAAGAGAAGCATATCTTAGGTATCTGACCTTCATCTTTTTCTTGTATTTGGAGTCAAATAAAAGTGCCATGAGAGGGCAGATCTCTGGCTTTGTAGTTGCTTCCTTTTTGGCAACCATTGTTTTGGCAATCTTCAACAAGGAAGTCAAGTTGACATTTTCATCCTTTGTAGCATAACAAGACAGCATAACAAGACATTGCTTTATGTTTTGGCTTTTCACATATTTTGCATAAGCAAGCCATGAGAGGGTCTAACCCAGGTATTGGGCAGTGTCTTCTCTCTTACAGAGCTTAGAATAACAACTGAAATGCTTCAAAATATAAGCATTTAATGTAGCAAAGTCTTGTGACCAAATTTCAAACAATGATGCTTCTTCTTACATGCTTCATAGAGGTGGCTAAAATGAATACTTTCCAATCAAAACCAGGTCTAGAAATTCAAAACAAACTGAAGTTAAACTTATACTGAAGTTATTGAAAGTTTCAAAAAACCAGAAATGCTAGAGTAGCATTTTATGTAGCATCATCTTCAAAAACTTGTCCAAAACTGTCAAAACCAAAAGGCTGAACTTGGAGGGCTTGTAGATCACTCTTCAAAGCAAGGAAAAGAGGGCTTTCTGAAGCAAAAGAACGTTCATATACCAGAGAGGGTCCAGCATAGAGGTTGGACGAAATGGTGCACACTTTTGCTCGGGAGAGTTGTTACAGGCTGAAACTGAGTTTTGATGATTTCTCCCTCGTTACTGAACCAAATGACCTGAAAAATGGCTCAAAATCTTTGTCTTAAGGTCGCCCATCTACTCCTAAGAGGGCTCAGGCAATGGTAGAGCAGGCAGGGAGTATTAAGCAGTAGAAGAAATGGCGAAAAATGCATTGTTTGGGGAATGGCAGCCATCACAGACGTTTTTTCTTCAATTGCTTGTAGGTGGAAGTTTGCCCATACTCGAGGAGTTTCCAGCTCAGAGGGTTTGGGCAATGGTCGTTTGTAGGTGGAGAACCAAGCTCTCAAATATTTTGGGAAGAAAGAGGAAAATGGAGAAGAAGAAGATGAAGAAGAAGATGATGATGTGGCAGAAATGGGCTCAAGGGGGATCAAAGGGCTCTGATACCATGTTGGTAAGCTGAAAGGAAAGAGTAGAGTGGACACAAACTCAGAATACTTGCTTATAGAATGAAGAAGAGTGAGGTCCTTAAGTAGGCACCTCATACATGCTCACTGACATCACTGATGACTTCAGAGCTCCACAATCATCTCCTCAATCTGCTCCTAGATTCTCTCAATCATCCTATGTGGCTCTTCCACCACCTAACTGTGCTTGTGGGAACCTAACTGTGCCTCTAGCACTCACACATAGAAACATAAGGTGTGCTTGAGGCATACACCTTGAGATATCCCAACATGCACACCACTCTCAAATTGCTCCCTGTATCGATAAAATGATGTCCTTGGAATTCCATGCATCTCATACCATGCTCTACAATAGACATCCCGACCGTTTATCCTGAAGTTGTAGCATATCCTCCCTGTGTAGTCATGATGCCAAGCCATTGACAACACATCGTATACAAGGTTTGTACGAGACTCCAAGGAGCTACCCCAAAAGTTCTTCCTTAGATTCATTAAGAGATCTCGCTCTGCATGTTGGCAACACCTACTTCCACAACAATCGATGGAAGAAACCTGCTGCACCGAATCTAGTGACATTTTGTACATTGCTGTTGGAGGCTCTCTTTGTTTAGGCACCCTATTAATGAAAGTGTACCTTCTTTTCTTTGATGTTCGATCATCCCTTTTCAACATTTGATCATTGACCAACTCATCTGTAATAGCAACGTGGTCCATGGGCACATATTGTTGCAATGGGCTTCCTTCAAGTAAGGTAATCTGCTTGATGGGCCACTTTACTAGGCTGAGAGAGCCGACATCTTGCATAGAAGACCCTGAGTCACTTCCTCTAATTTGTTCTTTCTTTTCAATACCCACACTAATGCAATCGTTACCCAATAGGTCAAAGTTTATAGAGTCTCCCGGGAAAACATATAAGATCACACCTTCCCCCACGGTCTTTGTTTTGCTCTCATCCCATAAGACAACCTCTTTTCAAGATTCACGAATGAAATTGTCAGTTTCCAATGAAGAAACTAGCATTGCCTCAACATAAGGTCGCTCAGGCTCACTTGGTGCAGCTTCTTTAGTTACCGCATCATCTAAAGAATCACCAACATGTTTTAGAGAGCCCTTAGGCCACTTGACAACGCTCCAAATTGCCTCACCAACAAGCACTACATCCATAGTGGGAAATGGCAGGAGCATTTCACTATTGATAGACTTCTCCACTATCACCGATACATTTTCTGTCCCAATCTTCACACCACTACAGTAGGCCTCCGGATCTATTGCACACACTCCACCAATTCCAACCACTTCATTCCCCACCATCATCATGACCTTCTCCCCGCTTCTGATAGCCATCCCCTGTCATTACGATTACGGAGAATTAATTATGAACAAATTACAACCAAAGAATTTCATAAGACCATCAAACATGTCCTTCTAGAGGGGAAGAATGGCATTGGTGCAAATCTCTATAAAGCATGAATGAGTCTATACAAAATTTTCATGAAAGCATGAATTATTTCCCTAAAAATTTTAGCAATTTGATAAAACTTTTTCTAAAGCATGAATTATTTTCACCATCGTCATGACCTGATTCATGCATCTGATAGTAGCCATCCCCTCTCATTATGATGACAAGAAATTGATTATGAACAAACTACAACCAAAGAATTTCATAAGACCAACAAAGTTGTCCTTGTAGCGGGGGGAGAATGGCACCAGTGCCATTCTCCATGTGAATTTGGCTAACCTATGGAGAATTGCATATATCCCATCTTTGAAAAGGGGAATGGCACCAGTGCCATTCTCCCCATGCATTGACTTGTGAAAAACATTTGTCTTCATAAGAGGAGAACAGACTAGTGCCATTCTTCCTTTGGAAGACTAAATTTTGACTTAGGACTTTGCCTTGGGAGAATGCCAATGGTGCCATGCTCCCTTTGCAAAGCCAAAATTTTATATTAGGACATTGCAATGGGAGAATGGAACTGGAGAATAGGAAAATGGAGAATGGCACTAGTGCCATTGTCCCAATGGAAAATGGAGAATGGAACTAGTGCCATTCTCCCAATGGAATGTCCTAATTTTTTGGCTTTGTAATAGGAAAATGGAGAATGGCACTAGGAATAGGAAAATGGAGAATGGCACTAGTGCCATTCTCCCATTGGAAAATGGAGAATGGCACTAGTGCCATTCTCTCAATGGAATGTCCTAATTTTTTGGCTTTGTAATAGGAAAATGGAGAATGGCACTAGTGCCATTCTCCCATTGGAAAATGGAGAATTCTCCCAATGGAATGTCCTAATTCAAAATTTTGGCTTCACAAAGGTAGAAGGGCACCAATGCCATTCTCCCATTGGAATTAGTGGTATGTCAATCTATAGGTTTAGTGCCATTCTCCATTGTAATAGGAAAATGGAGAATGGCACTAGGAATAGGAAAATGGAGAATGGCACTAGTGCCATTCTCCCATTGGAAAATGGAGAATGGCACTAGTGCCATTCTCCCAATGGAATGTCCTAATTTTTTGGCTTTAGAATAGGAAAATGGAGAATCGCACTAGGAATAGGAAAATGGAGAATGGCACTAGTGCCATTCTCCCATTAGAAAATGGAGAATGGCACTAGTGCCATTCTCCCAATGGAATGTCCCAATGGAATGTCCTAATTTTTTGGCTTTGTAATAGGAAAATGAAGAATGGCACTAGTGCCATTCTCCCATTGGAAAATGGAGAATGGCACTAGTGCTATTCTCCCAATGGAATGTCCTAATTCAAAATTTTGGCTTCACAAAGGTAAAAGGGCACCAATGCCATTCTCCCATTGGAATTAGTGGAATGTCAATCTATAGGTTTAGTGCCATTCTCCATTGTAATAGGAAAATGGAGAAAGGCACTAGGAATAGGAAAATGGAGAATGGCACTAGTACCATTTCTCCCATTGGAAAATGGAGAATGGCACTAGTGCCATTCTCCCAATGGAATGTCTTAATTTTTTGGCTTTGTAATAGGAAAATGGAGAAAGGCACTAGTGCCATTCTAATGGAGAAAGGCACTAGTGCCATTGTAATAGGAAAATTAGTGGAATGTCAATCTATAGGTTTAGTTTGTCTAGATTACCACTAGGGGAGAATGGCAGTGATGCCAATCTCATGCTGGCACCTACATAATGACACTGAGATCATCAAACTCACATGTGCCATTTTGACACTGTGAAGCCAAAACTTTGAATCTGCGAGAATGGCACTAGTGCCATTTCCCCTTTGCATAGCCAAGATTTGAATCAAGAAATCATAATGCGAGAATGGCACTGGTGCCATTCCCCCTATGCAATGGGAGAATGGAAGTGGAGCAAATTTGAAAAAAATTTTGCTTTGTAAAATGGGGAGATTGGAGGATGGCTGTGTGTGTGTGTGTGTGTGTGTGTGTGTGTGAACATGGTATTCATTTGAAACCATACACTATTTTACTTCCATTTATTCATATATGTGGTAAAGTTGATCGATATTACTTTATGAAACCTAGCTCGTTATGTGAGTTTATTCACGTTAGTTTGGTTATGCTAGGTTGGTCAAGTTACAAATTTTTATGTTAGAGTATGTTTTTCTTGATCAAGGTCCAAGTAATGTAAAATTTTGCTTTTCGTATATCTCGCCGTCCTTGTTGCCTTGACTCAAGAGGTAAACTTACCACCCAATACAATATTCTCCTATACATTTCGTTGCTCTCTCTCTCTCTCTCTCTCTCTCTCTCTCTCTCTGTGGCTTTGACCTCAGCTCAGACATGCCCCTCTGTAGGCTGAGGTGCCCTTAAGTTGGCAGCTTGAATGCTTATGCTGTTTTCACACTAGAGTTGCCTAGGTCCCTCTATGGTGCATTGAATGCATCTGTGCCATGGGTTGGATGGGGCGGGCAATCTTGCCCATCCATGATGTATGGGTGGTGCCCATGGTGCGCCAGTGAGAGTAACTCCTTTTGAATAAAGGTGCACTTGAATTATGTCCTTAATCTACTTGATCTAGACGCTTAATGTTTTAGAATTATCTTCCTTAACCCCTAGCCCATCAATTTCTTAAGAAGCACTCTTTAAGGAAATCATCCTCAAGCCATTGTTGTCTTCCGTGGATGACTTCTATGTTCACGTTCTCAAGCACTTCTCATTCTCTCTCTACTATGCCAAAGTAACTAATGAACTTCACAAGTGGTCATGCTTGCATTTCATTTAGTAGAAATAATTATAAAGTTTTCATAACATGTATCTTTTTGGGAGGCTTATTACAAGAGGCTTCTAGAGCCTTGTGTGGTTTATGGAGCCCAAGTGTATACTTGAAGCTCAATGACACATCTCTAACTTTGTATAATATCTCACCATCCTTGCTTATTTCTCTAGAAGGATTTTAACGTCCCTCTTGTTCTCTGATCATAAGCCAATTTTAATATCCCTTGAGAAGGGTGTAGTTATTGAACTTATTTCATGCTAAGTAGTTATTGAACTTATGATCTTAATGAAATGCAAAAGGTAGGATATATTAAACATGTTAAATTTCTTCCAAAACTGCCATTCTGGGAATTGGGTTTTTCTCGAATTATCTAGTACGGTCTTGAGTGTGCAATTCCTTTGAAGGCTGTAGCATGGAAGTTCTACAACAAGCTTGATCCTCTTTGTTCACAATCTCCCTTGTTTGCTATTTGACTAGGCCCTAGATTGAACTGACTAAAAAGATCTAGGACAACCTAGATCTTGGGGTGACTCTGTTGGATAAGCAACCTAACAAGTTCTCAAGACTAACAATATTTGACCTAATATTCACTTTAGATGTCTAACCCTTAGGTAACCATATGCAGGCTTTTAAGTCAGTCATACATATGTATATGCTTGCTCCTTATAAACCTCTTGTCCATGCCTTGAGGCCTCTATGGTTGTCAATCTTTTTAGCCATACGATAGCCATATATGCTACTCCATAGCCAAGCATGTGGGTACCTAGGATGCCAAATGAGATACCAAGGTGTGAAATTATCTCATTGCTCTCCTAGTTTGGAGACTTACAACTATGAATTGATCTTTTCCTTTTGCCATATGTAAGTTAACAAGAGTGCATTTCTTAACACATCATAGCATGCTAAAAGGAAAAAAATGTAGAGATGATAGTAACCTTAAGAAAGGCACATTACATAAAGAATAATTATAGCTTTACTACATCGTAATCATTTTACTTTGCAATAGAGTCAATTGATATAATTGGCATCTCCTTGACACACTACATGCATGGCTTGGTTGTGATCGTTGATGATAAGTAGATAGTAACATGTCAATGTTATACTACATCATAATCATTTTACATTTTCAAGAGAGTTGGCATAATTTGTTTCTAACGAAATGCAAAAGATATCGATTTGTTTTTAATGAAATGCAAAAGAAATGCAAAATTTAAACTTACGAAGTAAAAAAATGGAAAACCCTAGATCCTTCTAATCATTACGCTCGTTGCCCTAAGTGGATCGCCTCACATGCTGTGCTGCTGTGGTCTCCTCACCGTAGCTTTTCGTAATTTTTCGTCAATCGTGGACGCCTAGCTTTTTCTCATCATGCGTATCTTTTTCGTAAAGCTTCTCCTTATCTCGTCATTCGTATCGTTTTCGTCAAGCTTCTCCTCATGCATATCTTTGTTCAAGCTCTCCTTTCCTCGTCATGCAGCCCTTTTTCGTCAAGATTCTCAATGCCTTCGTTCCAATCGATGCCTCCGTTCAGAACTCGAAGACCAAGATGACCAGACGCCTTCATTCCAATCGACTCCTTCGTTCCAATTGATGCCTCCGTTCAGAACTCGAAGACCAAGAGAAGTCAGGAATCTCTTCCTTATAAAATTCAAACGATTTGTTCTGTAAAAGTAGCGATGGGAGGCTCATTCTCCATAGGTGCTTTGGAAATTCCATAGTGGCAATTCAAGGTTCCTTGTGAGCAAGTATTTGATCTAATTAATCGAGCAGTCTGAGTTCCAAGCGTGAAATAGAGAATTACCTTCGTTCCAATCGACGCCTCCGTTCCAATCGACCAGTCTAAGTCCGTCACGGGTATATCTCTCCTCTCTTTCTTTCAACCCTCCTGTTATCTTGTTGCGTAGATGGTGGAGGAGCTTTCCTCTCTTTCTTTCAACCCTTCTGTTGGAGCATGAAGCCAAATTGCAAGAAAGAAAGCAAAAAATCCAAAAATTAAAGAGAAACTACCGAACTGATTGAGCTTCAATTGTCAATTGTGTTATTTCCTTCCAGCTCCATCAACTTCAGGCTGTCGAGCCGTTGGTTGCCTTCTTGCGTCAAGACTCTCCGTGCGAGCTGTGGTGAGTAAAACTTTGAGACTCTGAGACTCCTCTCCAATTTGTTTGGAATGAATAGAAAGTGAAGGAGGGAAAGGCATCAATTGAAATGAGAGAAAAGGTCTTGATTTGTCTGAAATGTAGATTTGAAAGTTGAAAGTGATAGTTTAAAACTACTAAATAATTCAAATTTTGAAATATAGGTCTTCCCGCCATTGTGCCCTTTTGAATTTTGGATATACAGAGTGGCACTTATGCCATTCTCTCCAAATTTAAATTCAAATTCAAATTCATATTGATAATTTTAATTTCAATTTGTATTTCAAATTGAAATTATGCTTTTGAAATTGTATTTCAAAACCTAAATTCTAGTTTTCAAATTTTGATTTCAAGTTAAACTTCAATCTCAATTTTGATTTTCATGATTGAATGGCAAATTTAGAGATTGAATTTCTAATTTTAAATGGAGAATGGCACCAGTGCCATTCTCCAAGACCTCATAAGAAGTCCGTGAGAGTGGCACTAGTGCTCTTCTCGCCATTGTTCCCTTTTGAATTTGGATATTTAGAGTGGCAAGTATGCCATTCTCTCCAATATTAAATTTAAATTCAAATTCAAATTATTCTGTTTGAAATTGTATTTCCAAAACGAAATTTATATTAGGACATTGCAATGGGAGAATGGCACTGGAGAATAGGAAAATGGAGAATGGCACTAGTGCCATTCTCCCAATGGAATGTCCCAATGGAATGTCCTATTTTTTGGCTTTGTAATAGGAAAATGGAGAATGGCACTAGGAATAGGAAAATGGAGAATGGCACTAGTGCCATTCTCCCATTGGAAAATGGAGAATGGCACTACTGCCATTCCCCCAATGGAATGTCCTAATTTTTTGGCTTTATAATAGGAAAATGGAGACTGGCACTAGTGCCATTCTCCCATTGGAAAATGGAGAATGGCACTAGTGCCATTCTCCCAATGGAATGTCCTAATTCAAAATTTTGGCTTCACAAAGGTAGAAGGGCACCAATGCCATTCTCCCATTGGAATTAGTGGAGTGTCAATCTATAGGTTTAGTGCCATTCTCCATTGTAATAGGAAAATGGAGAATGCAGGCACTAGGAATAGGAAAATGGAGAATGGCACTAGTGCCATTCTCCCATTGGAAAATGGAGAATGCCATTCTCCCAATGGAATGTCCTAATTTTTTGGCTTTGTAATAGGAAAATGGAGACTGGCACTAATGCCATTCTCCCATTGGAAAATGGAGAACTCGGGGGGGTCACTATGTATAAACCCTCTATACCACGTGCGTTTAAGGCCTATTTCTAAAATCCCTTATCTGTAAAATTTTCATTAATAAAATGTACCCCTTTTCTATACAAAGCTGTAAAATTTTCCCAAAACTATTTTAAATAGTCCCTTATGTACATTTATTTCTGTAAATTTTAGAAATAAAAAATATCCTTCTATTGAACTCACATGATAGGGTTACATATGATGAGTGACCCCCCCGAGATGGAGAATGGCACTAGTGCCATTCTCCCAATGGAATGTCCTAATTCAAAATTTTGGCTTCACAAAGGTAGAAGGGCACCAATGCCATTCTCCCATTGGAATTAGTGGAGTGTCAATCTATATGTTTAGTTTGTCTAGATTACCACTAGTGGAGAATGGGAGTGATGCCAATCTAATGCTGGCAACTACATAATGACACTGAAATCATCAAACTCACATGTGGAATGGAATCGGACACCACTCTCCTATGATCACAGTCTCTGCTCTGTAGAGTTCATATGGATTTGTGTCAATCTCTATGGAGAATGACAGTGGTGCCAATCTCATACCATGACTTGATAACATGCACAAGGAATCCTAAGCTCACATGTGCATTGGCACTTTTGCCATGGAGGATGCCACCAAAGGAGAATGGCAGTGGTGCCAACCTCATACCATGACCTGAAAACATGCACAAGGAATCCTAAAATCACATGTGCATTGGCACTTTTGCCATTATCCTACTGCCATTCTCCGCTAGTGGTAATGTGCATTCTTCAATGTAGTGGAATGTCAATCTATAGGTTCAGTTTGTCTAGATTACCACTAGCGGAGAATGGCAGTAATGCCAATCTCATGCTTGCAACTACACTTGTGGAATTGAATAGGACACCACTCTCCTATGATCACTGGAATACCCCTCCTAGAATAGTAGGGTAAACATTTGTCCAAGTGGAGAATGGCACTGGTGCCAATCTCTTATTAGGCCCTAAGAAATGGCATTGAGAAGCCTAAACTCACGTGTGCATTCTTCTATGTGGTGATCACTGTCTCCGTTGTGCAGAGATCATATGTGGAATGGAAGGTAATAGGACACCACTCTCCTTCTATGTAGTGATCACTGTCTCCGCTGTGCAGAGATCATATGGAGAATGGAAGGTAATGTGCATTCTTCTATGTAGTGATCACTGTCTCCGTTGTGCAGGGATCATATGTGGATCATCAAACTCACATGTGGAATGGAATAGGACACCACTCTCCTATGATCACTGGAATACCCCTCCTAGAATAGTAGGGTAAAGATTTGTACAAGTGGAGAATGGCAGTGGTGCCAATCTCTTATTAGGCCCTAAGAAATGGCATTGAGAAGCCTAAATTCACATGTGCAAAGATCACATGGAATTGTGTCAATCTATGTGGAGAATGCCACCAGTGGAGAATGGCAGTGGTGCCAATCTCACATGTGCATTGGCACTTTTTCCATTATCCTACTGCCATTCTCTGCTAGTGGCAATGTGCATTCTTCTATGTAGTGGAATGTCAATCTATAGGTTTAGTTTGTCTAGACAACCACTAGTGGAAAATGGCAGTGATGCCAAACTCATGGTGGCACCTACATAATGACACTGAAATCATCAGACTCACATGTGGATTGGAATCGGACACCACTCTCCTATGATGATTGGAATACCCCTCCTAGAATAGTAGGGTAAACATTTGTGCAAGTGGAGAATGGCAGTGGTGCCAATCTCTTATTGGGGCCTAAGAAATGGCATTGAGAACCCTAAAATCACATGTGCATCCTTCTATGCAGTCATCACTGTCATTGTTGTGTAGAGATCATATGGAATTGTGTCAATCTCTTTGGAGAATGCCACCAGTTGAGAATGGCAGTGGTGCCAATCTCATACCATGACCTGAAAACATGCACAAGAAATCCTAAACTCACATGTGCATTGGCACTTTTGCCATTATCCTACTGCAGCCAATAAAATTAGTGGAATGTCAATCTATAGGTTCAGTTTGTCTAGACTACTACTAGCGGAGAATGGCAGTGGTGCCAATCTCATGCTTGCAACTACATATTGACACTGAGATCATCAAACTCACATGTGGAATGGAATAGGACACCAATCTCCTATGATCACTGGAATACCCCTCCTAGAATAGTAGGCTAAACATTTGTACAAGTGGAGAATGGCAGTGGTGCCAATCTCTTATGAGGCCCTAAGAAATGGCATTGAGAAGCCTAAACTCACATGTGCAGAGATCATACGGAATTGTGTCAATCTCTGTGGAGAATGGCAGTGGTGCCAATCTCATACCATGACCTGAAAACATATAAAGGAATCCTAAACTCACATGTGCATTCTTCTATGTAGTGATCACTGTCTCTGCTGTGTAGAGATCATATGGAATTGTGTCAATCTCTGAGATCATCAGACTCACATGTGGAATGGAATAGGACACCACTCTCCTATGATCACTGGAATACACCTCCTAGAGTAGTAGGGTAAACATTTTACAAGTGGAGAATGGCAGTGGTGCCAATCTCTTATTAGGCACTAAGAAATGGCATTGAGAAGCCTAAACTCACATGTGCATTCTTCTATGTAGTGATCAATGTCTCCATTGTGCAGAGATCATATGGAATTGTGTCAATCTCTGTGGAGAATGCCACCAGTGGAGAATGGCAGTGGTACCAATCTCATACCATGACCTGAAAACATGCACAAGGAATCCTAAACTCACATGTGCATTCTTCTATGGAGTGATCACTATCTCTGCTGTGTAGAGATCATATGGAATTGTGTCAATCTCTGAGATCATCATCACTCACATGTGGAATGGAATAGGACACCACTCTCCTATGATCACTGGAATACCCCTCCTAGAATAGTAGGGTAAACATTTGTACAAGTGGAGAATGGCATTGGTGCCAATCTCTTATTAGGCTTTAAGAAATGGCATTGAGAAGCCTAAACTTATATGTGCATTCTTCTATGTAGTGATCACTGTCTCCGCTGTGTAGAGATCATATGGAATTGTGTCAATATCTGTGGAGAATGCCACCAGTGGAGAATGGCAGTGGTGCTAATCTCATACCATGACCTGAAAACATGCACAAGGAATCCTATACTCACATGTGCATTCTTCTATGGAGTGATCACTGTCTCCGCTGTGTAGAGAAAATATGGAATTGTGTCAATCTCTGAGATCATCAAACTCACATGTGGATTGGAATCAGACACCACTCTCCTATGATCACTGGAATACCCCTCCTAAAATAGTAGGGTAAACATTTGTACAAGTGGAGAATGGCAGTGGTGCCAATCTCTTATTACGCCCTAATAAATGGCATTGAGAAGCCTAAACTCACATGCTCATTCTTCTATGTAGTGATCACTGTCTCTGCTGTGTAGAGATCATAGGGAATTGTGTCAATCTCTTATTAGGCCTTGGAATGTCAATCTATAGGTTTAGTTTGTCTAGACAACCACTAGTGGAGAATGGCAGTGAAGCCAAACTCATGGTGGCACCTACATAATGATACTGAGATCATCAGACTCACATGTGGATTAGAATTGGACACCACTCTCCTATGATCATTGGAATACCCCTCCTAGAATAGTAGGGTAAACATTTGTACAAGAGAATGGTAGTGGTGCCAATCTCTTATTAGGCCATAAGAAATGGCATTGAGAAGCCTAAACTCACATGTGCATTCTTGTATGTAGTGATCACTATCTCTGTTGTGCAGAGATCATATGGAATTGTGTCAATATCTGTGGAGAATGCCACCAGTAGAGAATGGCAGTGGTACCAATATCATACCATGACCTGAAAACATGCACAAGGAATCCTAAACTCACATGTGCATTCTTCTATGCAGTGATCACTGTCTCCGCTATGTAGAGATCATATGGAATTGTGTCAATCTCTGAGATCATCATCACTCACATGTGGAATGGAATAGGACACCACTCTCCTTTGATCACTGGAATACCCCTCCTAGAATAGTAGGGTAAACATTTGTACAAGTGGAGAATGGCATTGGTGCCAATCTCTTATTAGGCCCTAAGAAATGGCATTGAGAAGCCTAAACTCACATGTGCATTCTTCTATGTAGTGATCACTGTCTCCGCTGTGTAGAGATCATATGGAATTGTGTCAATATCTGTGGAGAATTCCACCAGTGGAGAATGGCAGTGGTGCTAATATCATACCATGACCTGAAAACATGCACAAGGAATCCTATACTCACATGTGCATTCTTCTATGGAGTGATCACTGTCTCCACTGTGTAGAGATCATATGGAATTGTGTCAATCACTGAGATCATCAAACTCACATGTGGATTGGAATCGGACACCACTCTCCTATGATCACTGGAATACCCCTCCTAAAATAGTAGGGTAAACATTTGTACAAGTGGAGAATGGCAGTGGTGCCAATCTCTTATTAGGTCCTAATAAATGGCATTGAGAAGCTTAAACTCACATGCTCATTCTTCTATGTAGTGATCACTGTCTCCGCTGTGTAGAGATCATATGGAATTGTGTCAATCTCTTATTAGGCCTTGGAATCTCAATCTATAGGTTTAGTTTGTCTAGACAACCACTAGTGGAGAATGGCAGTGAAGCCAAACTCATGGTGGCACCTACATAATGATACTGAGATCATCAGACTCACATGTGGATTAGAATTGGACACCACTCTCCCATGATCATTGGAATACCCCTCCTAGAATAGTAGGGTAAACATTTGTACAAGAGAATGGTAGTGGTGCCAATCTCTTATTAGGCCCTAAGAAATGGCATTGAGAAGCTTGAACTCACATGTGCATTCTTCTATGTAGTGGTCACTGTCTCCGCTATGTAGAGATCATATGGAATTGTGTTAATCTTTGTGGAGAATGCCAACAGTGGAGAATGGTAGTGGTGCCAATCACATACCATGACCTGAAAACATGCACAAGGAATCATAAACTCACATGTGGATTCTTTTATGTAGTGATCACTGTCTCCGCTGTGTAAGATCATATGGAATTGTGTCAATCTCTGAGATCATCAGACTCACATGTGGATTGGAATTGGACACCACTCTCCTATGATCACTGGAATATCCCTCCTAGAATAGTAGGGTAAACATTTGTACAAGTGAAGAATGGCAGTGATGCCAATCTCTTATTAGGCCCTAAGAAATGTCATTGAGAAGCCTAAACTCACATGTGCAGAGATCATATGGAATTGTGCGAATCTCTGTGGAGAATGCCACCAGTGGAGAATGGTATTGGTGCCAATATTCTTCTATGTAGTGTTCACTGTCTCCGCTGTGTAGAGATCATATGGAATTGTGTCAATGTATGTGGAGAATGGCAATGGTGCCAATCTCTTACCATGACCTGAATACATGCATAAGGAATCCTAAACTCAAATGTGCATTCTTCTATGTAGTGATCAGTGTCTCCACTGTGTAGAGATCATATGGAATTGTGCCAATCTCTGTGTAGAATGCCACCGGTGGAGAATGGTAGTGGTGCCATGTGATGAATCGAACTTCTGCCATTCTCCTTAACATCTTGGAGGATGGCACCAGTGGCATTATCCTTAAACTCTCACGGAGGATGGCACTTGTGGCATTCTAAGAAAACTCACAATCCATGTGTTCAATGGCATTTGTGACACTCTTCTAACATCATATTATGTTGGAGAATGGCACGAATACCATTCTTTATTATAACCATCTTAACTTTGATATTGTGTATATTTTCTTACTGTGTTGGTGTAGTTTTTCATAATGCACATATAAGTTGCTTCACCTTGGTTATTTTGTTAATAGAAGTTGCATTGTGGTTGTAATATTTGATACTACAGTTATGATATTCTATTATACATTTCATTGTGTCCTTGGTTCTTTTGTTAACAGAACATTGCAAGAATGGCTAGCAAGGGAAAGAGAAAGGTTCGAGAGGTGTCAGTTTATGATGGAGTTAGTTCTGGAAGAGGATGGTTTTTGGATATATACAATAATGAACTCCAAAAACTCCATAAAGTGCATTGTTTTATGAACATCCAAGGAACAACTTTTGAAGATGTTGGACAAGTTAAAGAGATGGAGGATACCGAGAAAGACAACGTTCCTTGTCTCAAAATTCATACATTGGGAGGCAATGTGTATCAATTGGATCCTACTTGTTTTGATCATGCGAGGATGAATGCTACTGGGGAGGACACGATGATATCTAGGGGTTGGATTAATGAGCCAAAAAATTATACCAATCAACAGATATTAGAAAGCTTTGATTTGGTAACAAAAGGGATAAAGCAAGATATAAAAAAGAGTAGAAAAGTTTCGAAAAGAACCAAGAAAAGTGATGTTGAGGGATCAAGCTCTCAAGTGTCTCAGAACACATTGAAAGATAAGGCTAGAGAGACTGGTGAGGAGGAAACAACAGGTGAGAAGGAAATAAGGTCAGATGGAAAAACAAGCATTGGGGATAAACTGGAGGCTAAAGAGAAAGAGACAACTTTAGGAGGAAAACAGGGAGGTACGGGAATAGTCACTGATGTAACTGGAAGTGGAGGTGATGCAACGGGGAGTGGTGAGACACATATAACAGGACATGGTGAGAAATCATCTGAAGCAACTATCATCCTGTATAAGAAAATCCAGCCAGATGTTGACTTTAAGGCACTACAAAAGAAATTGGAAAGGAAGGACACAAGTATGACAAGCTTGATGGAGTACGTAGAGTACTTCCCATTTGGTTTGGAGTTTGAGGTGTTGATCCCAGTGATGAATTGCTTTAGAGCACCAAGCCAATATGTGTACAGGACATTGACCCTCAGCTATGTCAGTGACTTGGTCAAGAGTTTTGCAATGAATGCACGACCTCCTGCAACATGTGCATATCTTATGCCTTACCACATAGGCACAAATACTCCGATGTGCAAGGAAGAGATAAGGGTGGAAAAGTTAAAGGAGTATAATTATTGGATTCTTGCAGGGCAGCATTCGATTTATGCTGCAAGGATATTTATAACTAAAGCACATGGATAAGCCTTCAATCAACGAAAAGGTTTCTATACATGGAGGAAGGCGAGAATTGTTGTCAATGCACCAGTTGAAGCAAGTTGTAAGATATCATCAATGGCCAACATGGAGGCATAGACCGTTTTGAAAAATCAACCATATATCGATATCTTACAACACCTAAGGGCACAGTGGATTGCATTCGGACGACCAAAGAAACTAGCCCAAGGCCTTGTCAAAGGGCATAAAGATCGACAAAGTTGGGATGTGAGTAATAAACTTTGTTTTGTATGCATTTTTTATTTCAAGAATGTTTATGGCTTTGTAAAAGAAATGATAGTAGTGTCAATTCCCTGATGTGAGAATGGCACTAGTGCCATTCTTCTAGTTACCAAGTCATGCTTTTGACATGGTAATGGGAGAATCGCACTAGTGTCATTATTATCTCTATTACATGATTTGGATTAGAAGAATGTCTAAGATGATGTCTAAGATGATTTTGATTTTTTTATATTGAATTTTGTAGGAGTTGCAAGCATATCGATGGGCACAAACTTTGCTACCAAGGACACACACATGGTCACATATGATGATGACATCTACGAACAATGGATTAGGATTTTGACATTGGTGAAGCAGGGTGATCTTGAGGGTCGAAATCCCACAATAACATATATGAGGTGTGTGCTAGGATTGGAAGATGAAGATGTACGTGCACTTTAAGCAGAGATTGAGTCTAAAGAAATAGTCTTGGTCAAGTCAAGCAAAGACAAGGACTCCATTGAAATGTCTCAATGGGCAATGGAGATTAAGCATGATAGAGCCCTGAAAGAAGCACTCATCAAGGAGTTCAACTCACGTCACCCTTTGCCCCAACATCAAACATGGGATGCCCTTGCAACTTACTTCAAAATTGATTCAATTGTTTATCAGAGCTTCAAGGGTTCATGTGAGTCATGGGTCAAAGAGAAGCTGCAAGTTGGCAAGTCCACACCTGATTTCCCAAAAGCCATGTCAATCTATGTTGATTGGGTGATTAGTTCAATAGAGGGTAACAAGTCTACATCGCAGTCTTGTTTTCCTTCGACAATTATTCAAGTGAACATGGAGATGGAGGGGGAGAGATTTCTAACACGTCACTCCAAGGGACAACTTCCAATCAGCTTGTGTATGCTTGACACCTCAGAGGGATCTGCCAAAGGCATGTGTTGGGATAAGGCTGCCTTCAAGAAGTTGCTCTGTGGCTTGATGGAGACCGTTGCCACTCCGTCACAGTATGTATTGCTATCATTTATGACAATGATAGCGATGGTAAATCTCAAGGAAGCAATGATAGAGGCTCGATTTTGGCATAGAAGGTTTGTGGGTGTTATCCATGAATCAGATAGTGCACAAAAGGGTTTGTCTAAGACCTTCTGTTTTTTGTCATTTGTCAGCACACATGATGGGTTTGATGGATTTGAGCACATGTTAGAAATCACAAGGCCATACACAATAATTGAGGACAATATTCTTTATTCTGATGAGGGCGATGAGTATGAAAAAGAGGCGGTTGTGAAGCATGGCATCATCAAGGAGTGCATCAGGTGCTATTGTAGTAGGGAACATGAAGTTGTTGTTGACGTCTTTACTAATGGATGTGTGGCATTACAAGCATTGTCAAGCAAAAGAAAAGTGATCTCGCTAGTGAAGACATCCCAACAGGCGACAGAGGTCGAGGCTATGTGTGTGGCACATGCATCAAATAATCCCCATATTAAGATTTGGTCTAGCATTGAGAGGCCTCTTGAGACACATAGAGCTGATTCACCTATCGATGAAGGAATTAAAGAGGATGAGCATCACATTGAAGACTTGCGACCTTTAACTGAAGTAGATCTTGAAGCTATCCCAAAGATTACATTGGAAGATTTGGAGCAAGGTCTTTAGCTACTCATTTATGCCTTGTGTATTCAGTTTCAAAATAATATGACTTTTATGGATTTTCTTGATTGCACATACTCTCATCATATTAAAGATATTAAACATTAGGTATGATAAAATTGTGTGACATAATGACATGGGGAATGGTACTACTGTCATTCTCCCTATGTCGGGTTATACGTAAGAGGTACTATTAACATTTTATGCAACCTCATATGGAGAATGGCACTAGTGCCATTCTCTCTTTGTGGTTATGTAGAAATGGTAATACTGTTATGTTCCTTTCTTGAATCTATGTTAGTTGAAAGCATTACAGAGATTAAAAATTGTATAATATTAACTATGGTACCAAAGTTTTGATTTGGGTGCTTTCTACAAATCTATTGGACCAAAGTAATACAGTATCTATGCTTTCAGATCATGTATTGTACATTTCTTTTGGGACATGGGGGGAGGCACTAGTAGTATTCTCTCCTCCCAATGAGGGTATAGAGAAAGGCACTAGTGGCATTCTCCATAACCTTATATGTAAAATGGCACTAGCACCACCCCAAGAGAAGAATGGCACTATTGACATTCTCTCTATGAGTTCAGAGAGAAAGGTTGCACTATTTGCATTCTCAATTGACCTTTAGAGAGATTGGCACTTTTGCCATTCTCCAAAAATACAATGGAATCAGTGAACGACGATGGATAATGTTCATACTTTATTGTTATTTATTAGTTTCATATGCTTTTGTGCTTAGACATTGTTGAATGCACTCTAAAGAATCAAAATATTTCTATATTCCTCAACTTCCACAGGGACCAATGATGCATGGAAGGATGTGGAGACATCAAATGTAGAGGACAACATACCACCCAAAATGGGGACTATCAATTACAGGAGGTATAGAAGAAAACATAACCCCAAAAATGGAGAAAATTGCAAGGAATATCACGAATCCTATACTTTTAGAAGAGAACATGGATGAACGTACTGTCTCAACATTGGGGAGAAAACTAGATAATCTTATTGTTGTTGCAAACATGTATGAAATCATAGCACCTGACAATTTGGATGAGTCAGAAGCTAGCAACTTCAAGGAGAATTTGGATCTATATCCACATACAATTTCTTTGGATATGCCACGATTAACAATCATATTAGACTTGAATGGCCTGTTATTAAGTCGCTGCCTATTCAAGTCTCCAATACATCCATCTATTATGCATGGCAAAAATAGTTATATGGTTGTTCGTCCTGGGTGCATAGAATTTCTTAAAATCTTGCTACAAAGATTTAATGTAGGTATCTGGTCAACTTCGATGGAGCATAACGTACTTGATATGGTAGGAAAGCTGCAAAATTATGCAAATGAGAGCCTCCCTTTCTTTGTTATATGGTCTCAACAAGGATGCTACACTTACAATAAGACGAGGATAAATAGGCCTGACAAGGTTGGTGTTGAGGCAATGTTCAAACCCTTAGCAAAAATCTCAAAGGCATTTGGATGTGATGCTAGAAGGACAATCCTTGTTGATGACTCCCCATACAAGGCTTGCATTAGCCCTCCATCAAATTACATATTTCCTTCAACGTTTGATGTACAAGACAAGGATGATAATATTCTACTGAGAGAGTTGATGCCGTACTTACTACAACTCGATGAGACTAAAGATGTGCGCAGCATGATTGAGACAAATCGGTATGGACAATTACCTGTGATGGAGGGGCATAAGGATTTCAACCTTGTCCAAAAAGTAATTGATGAATGGAGGGAGGAAAATCATGCATGGTCAAGAATGGAATCTCAGGGGGGTCACTATGTATAAACCCTCTATATCACGTGCGTTCAAGGCCTATATTTAAAATCCCTTATCTGTAAAAGATTTTGTTAATAAAATGTACCCCTTTTCTATACAAATCTGTAAATTTTTCCCAAAACTATTTTAAATAGTCCCTTATGTATATTTATTTATGTAAATTTTAGAAACAAAAAATATCCTTCTGTTGAACTCACGTGATAGGGTTACATATGATGAGTGACCCCCCCAAGAATGGAATATAAAACAAGAAATCTTCCTCTTGTAGATCAACTAAGAGAGAGGGATATAGGTGGTAGGGCAACCCATGGTGGTGATGGCCAGGTGCCTAAACTCAGTGCATCCCAAATAAGACTTTTAAGGAACGCTCCGCAACTCTCTAGCATGAATGCTATGCAAATTTCTCAATTGGCTATAGAACAAGGGTACAAAGGTCGCTATATCAAGAAATACATTGCTAAGGGCTACATAACCCGACTACAGAATGCGTATTTTTCATGAAGGTACATATGTCAAAGTGTTTTTTGATTTTATCTCAATATATATAACTGTTGTTGTAGCTAATTGAATTTGTCTTTTGTGATGTAGATAGATATACGTTCAAATCAAGCTTGAGTAGGTACATACCAGAACGAGATCCATTTGGACCACCAAAGTTACCTGTCCCTATCAACGAAGTGTTCTGGATAAAAAATGTGGCTTTCGAGGTGCATGAGTCAACCATTACAGGAGCTGGCTTGGGCTTGTTTGTGCATGGCTCCATCAAGAGAGGGACTACTATTCTCCATTATGGAGGTGACAAATTATGGAGGTGACAAGTACTCCTACAGAGACTGGAAGGAATTATGTAGAGTTCATCCAAGGCTAAAGAAGTACTCGATTCAAGAGGACCCTACTGTCCCTATGAAGGATATGGTGCATATTGTTGGTGATGTTCAATATGGCAATGTGGCAGGATTTATTAACAGCAATAGAAATACCAATGTAAAGCCAAATGTTTGTTATGTATTTTCCCCTGATGTTCCACCTTGGTATGACCCCACGATGAACATAGATATTGCAGAATATGGTCACATTTGTATTGAATCCATAGATGATATACATGCAGGAGAGGAGCTATTTGCAGACTATGAGTTTTGAATAACAACATTGTATTTCTTTATACAATCATTACTTATGGGAATCACTACTTTCATGCCAACTATGTAAATTGGTGCGTAATTGTTGTGTGTGAATAATATGCAAACATGTTCATAACTACATTCATAATGTATTTAGAAGGAGTGTCTCTCGTGCCATTCTTTCCGGTGCCATTCTCTTTGGGGCTAGAAATAGAGAGTTTCTTTGGAATCATGATTTATTTCAGGGATTTCAATGGTGTATCAACAAGTTATGTTTTCATCCTAAAGTGTACTTTTTTACTTTGCAATGAGTAATCAACATGACATGTAAAGTTATCATTTTACAATAATGCTAGTTAGTCCAAACATTGAAAGTGCACACTAAATGATTGTCATTGCCACCTAAATTACATCAAATGCTTGTCATTGCCCATTGATTTTCCATCAACTACATATCTTGCATTCATTCTCCTCAACTACATATCTTGATTTTCCATCAACTGCATATCTTACTAAGTTAAAGAGCCTGTGCATTTTCATTGCAATACTCATGGTTATTAATTACACTCTTTAAATGGTGTTTTGGAGATTTTCAAATGAGAATGCTCACAACAAAAGCGAGTCTCAATATCAATGGAAATTCCAGAGACTCACTATTATGAAGGTGTTTTTGAACATCACTATGGCTCACGAGATGAATCTAACTCAAATGGGTTTCAAAGTTTATTATTTTTTTGATGATAACGTAGTTTAGACACTGATATTCTATTTATTATTTGAGAATGTAGTTGATATTTCACACTTCATGAATGGCTATCTAGTCGATTTTCACATATTTCTCCTGTTTTTTCATTGAGGGGAGCTACAATTTCTTCCAAAACTGCCATTCTGGGAATTGGGTTTTTCTGGCATTGAGAAGCCTAAACTCACATGCTCATTCTTCTATGTAGTGATCACTATCTCCGCTGTGTAAAGATCATATGGAATTGTGTCAATCTCTGTGGAGAATGCCACCAGTGGAGAATGGTAGTGGTGCCAATCTCATAACATGACCTGCAAACATGCACAAGGAATCCTAAGCTCACATGTGTTAGAGTTAGCTCAAATGTCCACCTCTCATGTAACCCACCAATATTCTGTGTACTCAATGTTGTAAGGCCCCCATATGAGGAGAAGCCATGATGGGTATCAAATATTGGGAGGGATCCCCAGTTTAGACACTGGAAGGGGTCTTAGAGTAGACCAGATGGTTATGAGACGGCTTAGGAGCCAAGAGTAGATACCCGTCTGCACAAAGGGGGGGTTCGGGGGGGCGATAGCCCCCCCGATAGCAGGGGGTCCGGGGGGCGCAGGCCCCCGGTGGGGGTCTGGGGGCAAAGCCCCCAGCGGCGGTATGACCTATGCGCGATCCTTCATCTGCCCGACGGCATGTTTTCTGAAGGGTCGGTTGGTCTTCCAGGCCGACTGCCTATTACAGGGCCGACCGTCAACCACTTACACTATATAAGTGGCCACCCCCTATCATCAGATTACCAGTTCTTCACGCTCATAGTCCTCCATCCAGCATCTGTCTAGATCACCATCGAAGCTCTGTCTGTAGAGCGCACGGGTGGACAGCCAACCATCAGTTGTATCAGCAGTTTGGTATATCAGAAGCTTTTGTATTCTCTCCAACTTTCCATCGTGTACTTGCATTTTGTTGTTATCTTCCGCTGCGTACTATTTTCTTACAACATGTGCATTCTTCTATGTAGAGATCACTATCTCCGCTGTGTAGAGATCATATGGAATTGTGTCAATCTCTGAGTTCATCAAACTCACATGTGGATTGGAATCGGACACCACTCTCCTATGATCATTGGAATACCCCTCCTAAAATAGTAGGGTGAACATTTGTACAAGTGGAGAATGGCAGTGGTGCCAATCTCTTATTAGACCCTAAGAAATGGCATTGACAAGCCTAAACTCACATGCTCATTCTTCTATGTAGTGATCACTATCTCCGCTGTGTAGAGATCATATGGAATTGTGTCAATCTCTTATTAGGCCTTGGAATGTCAATCTATAGGTTTAGTTTGTCTAGACAACCACTAATGGAGAATGGCAGTGATGCCAAACTCATGGTGGCACCTACATAATGATACTGAGATCATCAGACTCACATGTGGATTGGAATCGGACACCACTCGCCTATGATCATTGGAATACCCCTCCTAGAATAGTAGGGTAAACATTTGTACAAGAGAATGGTAGTGGTGCCAATCTCTTATTAGGCCCTAAGAAATGGCATTGAGAAGCCTAAACTCACATGTGCATTCTTTTATGTAGTGGTCACCGCTGTGTAGAGATCATATGGAATTGTGTTAATCTCTGTGGAGAATGCCAACAATGGACAATGGTAGTGGTGCCAATCTCATACCATGACCTGAGAACAAGCACAAGGAATCATAAACTCATGTGGATTGGCAGTTTTGCCATTATAGAATGCCACGAGTGGAGAATGGCAGTGGTGCACAAGGAATCCTAAACTCACATGTGCATTCTTTTATGTAGTGATCACTGTCTCCGTTGTGTAGAGATCATATGGAATTGTGTCAATCTCTAAGATCGTCAAACTCACATGTGGATTGGAATCGGACACCACTCTCCTATGATCACTGGAATACCCCTCCTAGAATAGTAGGGTAAACATTTGTACAAGTGGAGAATGGCAGTGGTGCCAATCTCTTATTAGGCCCTAAGAAATGTCATTGAGAAGCCTAAACTCCCATGTGCAGAATCATATGGAATTGTGCCAATCTCTATGGAGAATGCCACCAATGGAGAATGGTAGTGGTGCCAATCTCATACCATGACCTAAAAACATGCACAAGGAATCCTAAACTCACATGTGCATTGGCACTTTTGCCATTATCCTAATGCCATTCTCCGCTAGTGGTTGAGAGTTTCTTTGGAATCATGATTTATTTCAGGGATTTCAATGGTGTATCAACAAGTTGTTATGTTTCCATCCTAAAGTGTACTTTTTTACTTTGCAATGAGTAATCAACATGACATGTAAAGTTATCGTTTTACAATAATTCTAGTCAGTCCAAAAATTGAAAGTGCACAATAAATGATTGTCATTGCCACCTAAATTACATCAAATGCTTGTCATTGCCCATTGATTTTCCATCAACTACATATCTTGCATTCATTCTCCTCAACTACATATCTTGATTTTCCATCAACTACATATCTTACTAAGTTAAAGAGCTTGTGCGTTTTCATTTCAATACTCATGGTTATTAATTACACTCTACATTTTTTAAACGGTGTTTTGGAGATTTTCAAATGAGAATGCTCACAACAAAAGCGAGTCTCAATATCAATGGAAATTCTAGAATTATGAAGGTGTTTTTGAACATCACTATGGCTCACGAGATGAATCTAACTCAAATGGGTTTCAAAGTTTATTATTTTTTCGATGATAACGTAGTTTAGACACTGATATTCTATTTATTATTTGAGAATGTAGTTGATATTTCACACTTCATGAATGGCTATCTAGTCTATTTTCACATATTTCTCCTGTTTTTTCATTGAGGGGAGCTACAATTTCTTCCAAAACTGCCATTCTGGGAATTGGGTTTTTCCTTAATTATCTAATATGGTCTTAGGAGGAACCTGGGAGGAGTCGAGGGAGTTGTCAGCAGAGCAGTGGGGGCAGCGACGGAGGAAGCCATGGGCAAAGGAGCAGAGGAAGCGAGAGTGGAGAAGGGCGAGAAGAGGATGGCAATAGGGGAGGCTAAGCAAGAGAGAGAGAGGGGAGATGGCACAAGCTCAAGATGGAAATTGACTTATTAAAAGAATACAAAATTTCACTATAGAATGTTTGTTAACAAATTTTTAAGTGCATGCTTATCTGTAATGCATGCTAATTGAAACGAATCCAACCACCACACAAGGAGTCTTGGCCAACTTCATTGTTGATTCCAAGCACAAGTCTATCTTAGTTTTGGCTCAGGGGGGTCACTCATCATATGTAACCCTATCACGTGAGTTCAATAGAAGGATTTTTTTAATTTCTAAAATTTACAGAAATAAATATACATAAGGGACTATTTAAAATAGTTTTGGAAAAAATTTACAAATTTGTATAGAAAAGGGGTACATTTTATTAATTAAATTTTTTACAAAAAAGGGACTTTAAATATAGGCCTTGAACGCACGTGATATAGAGGGTTTATACATAGTGACCCCCTCGAGAGTTTTGGTCTTCTTGGGAAATTGAGTCACCATCCTTATAGCAATGATCAAAAGTAACCTAAACCTCCACCAACTTTTGAAATCTTTCAATAGGTACAACAAGCCTCACTCCTGATGCAACTTGTTATCTTCCCAGTAGCTTAAGGAGGGAGGATGTTGAGAACCCCATCACGTCAACTAGTCAATCACCAAATGAGCTAGCAAGTTCAATCACCCTGTTCACACTGAGGGGGCCGTGTAGGACTCAAAGCACCCTACAATAGTGCTTTAATACACTTATAAACAATATGCAAAACTCCATATGCATAAAATCTTTGTGACTCATTTACTCTTAGGGTTAAACAAAAAGAAGAAAACCTGTGAAATAGACCATCATCCTTCAGTGTTTTTCCACATACGATGGCACATCGGAATAGTGTTTCTATGATGCTTTGAAGCTTTTGAATCTCTCCCTCTATGGAGGATCTCCATGGCATTCTCACGTACTCCAAAAGCTTTACCATTCCATCAACATTCTCAGCTTCCATTTGAGAAGCAAGGGGGGATATTTTCCCCCCAAATGCATTTTTTTGCCCCCCCACCCCTTAACCTCCCTTCTTTAACTTTCACCCTCTTAACTCACACTAAATTGATTGATTTTCTTTGAGATTAATGTGATGAGTGCCAAGAGATTAATGTGATGAATTGCAACTAAATGCTTGATTTTAAAGTGGCATGACATCCATTTCATCTTATATTGTATTTCATTTTTCATGAATTAATTGAACATAGGATATTTCTTATATGCAAGGTAGTGGGATAGCTTATGTGCATTGCTAAAAAAGGAACTAAGAAATTTTAGTCATATAGCTCATGTTTTTAAGTTTACATATATCAAAGATTAAATTACGTACAATTGGTATTGATAATACCATATGTAATGTTTTATTGTCAAATTATTAAATTTGATTTACAATTATTGAGCAATTATCGAGACCTTTGCATGAGTTGCAATGCCTCTCCAATGCCTACATGATCAAAACTTTTGCAATGTAAATATTTTCTTTTAATAAAATTTTTTCTCTTTCACAAAAAAAATTAATCCATAATGGGGTAGATTTTAATGAGACCTTTTCATGAGTTGCAATGTCTACATGATCAAACCACGGATGACAAGATATAGTTGCATTTGTGTGAAGTCATATGATATGTTCCATAGAAGGATGATGGATTGTTGCAAGATGACCATATTACAGAATAATAATTGTTTATCTAAACTCTATAGGTCACAGATGCGAAGGATATGCATTCACATAGGCACATAGACAGATAGGCATTCATTAAATTGGCATACAGCATATGCTAGCATTCACATATAGCATAAACATACATTATAATGCATATAGAAACATAGAATCATGAAGAAGCATGGACATAGGCATATAGAAACATAGAAGCATAGACATAGAAATTCACACAGGCATACATAAACATAGGCATATAGCTTAAAGTATTTACATGAAATTTACATAAAGCAACCTAGTGCCTGCTAGGTTGCTTTATGTAATGTTTTATTGTCAAATTATTAAATTTGATTTACAATTATTGAGCAATTATTGAGACCTTTGCATGAGTTGCAATGCCTCTCCAATGCCTACATGATCAAAACTTTTGCAATGTAAATATTTTCTTTTAATAAAATTTTTTCTCTTTCACAAAAAAAATTAATCCATAATGGGGTAGATTTTAATGAGACCTTTTCATGAGTTGCAATGTCTACATGATCAAACCATGGATGACAAGATATAGTTGCATTTGTGTGAAGTCATATGATATGTTCCATAGAAGGATGATGGATTGTTGCAAGACGACCATATTACAGAATAATAATTGTTTATCTAAACTCTATAGGTCACAGATTCAAAGGATATGCATTCACATAGGCACATAGACAGATAGGCATTCATTAAATTGGCATACAGCATATGTTAGCATTCACATATAGCATAAACATACATCATAATGCATATAGAAACATAGAAGCATGAAGAAGCATGGACATAGGCATATAGAAACATAGAAGCATACACATAGAAATTCACACAGGCATATATAAACATAGGCATATAGCTTAAAGTATTTACATGAAATTTACATAAAGCAACCTAGTGCCTGCTAGGTTGCTTTATGTAATGTTTTATTGTCAAATTATTAAATTTGATTTACAATTATTGAGCAATTATTGAGACCTTTGCATGAGTTGCAATGCCTCTCCAATGCCTACATGATCAAAACTTTTGCAATGTAAATATTTTCTTTTAATAAAATTTTTTCTCTTTCACAAAAAAAATTAATCCATAATGGGGTAGATTTTAATGAGACCTTTTCATGAGTTGCAATGTCTACATGATCAAACCATGGATGACAAGATATAGTTGCATTTGTGTGAAGTCATATGATATGTTCCATAGAAGGATGATGGATTGTTGCAAGACGACCATATTACAGAATAATAATTGTTTATCTAAACTCTATAGGTCACAGATGCGAAGGATATGCATTCACATAGGCACATAGACAGATAGGCATTCATTAAATCGGCATACAGCATATGTTAGCATTCACATATAGCATAAACATACATCATAATGCATATAGAAACATAGAAGCAGGAAGAAGCATGGACATAGGCATATAGAAACATAGAAGCATAGACATAGAAATTCACACAGGCATACATAAACATAGGCATATAGCTTAAAGTAAGAGTTGTGCATTGCAGTATTTTTAAATTATTTAATATTTATTTTCTATTGTATTTAAGAGTGTACATAGGCTGGCACTCATCTCTCTTGCTAGAGTTGTGTGTTGTAGTCTATTTTTGTCGTGTCTTGCAATTTCAATTATAATATAAATAATTGTTTTTTACCTCAAGTTAGCACTCATCTCTCTTAAAAGAGTTGTGTGGTGCAATCTCAATTTGTATAAAAATGTTTGTTTGTAGGAACTCTTGGGCTGGCACTCCTCTCTCTTCAGAGAGTTGTGTGTTGCAGTCCAAGCTTAGTGATGTTTTCATAGATGCTTATTCTGGCACTCATCTCTCCCTTGAGAGTTGTGTGTTGCAGTCTAAGTTTAGAGATGTTTTCAAGCACTTAGTCTGGCACTCAACTGTCCCTTGATAGTTGTGTGTTGTAGTCTAAGTTAGATATCATGTGACATGCTCTTAAACACTTAGTCTAGCACTCAACTGTCCTTTGATAGTTGTGTATTGTAGTCTAAGTTAGATATCATGCGATGTGCTCTTAGACAATTATTCTGCACTCAACTATCCCTTGATAATTGTGTGTTGCAGTCTAAGTTAGATATCATGAAATGTGCTCTTAGACACTTAGTCTGGCACTCAACTGTCTCTTAATAGTTGTGTGTTGCAGTTGAAGCCTAGTGTTAGATGGTGAAGTCCACGATTAGGTTATACCTAGGACATTTTTTGTGCAGGTTACATGATTATTTTTTGTGTTTTGATTTTTTGTAGTATGTTATATGATGTGAGCTTGAGTTGAGAGGTTATATCTAAACACCATATTAGAGAATTTGGGAAAATCCTGATAATTTGGGAACTTTTGAGGGGTTGTAATTATGTAACATTCAATGTTTTTCATTGATTTTTCCCATAGATTTGGTAGTCCATCCAAATCTTGCAAATGTGCATGGTTTGCATCAACATAAATAAAATGTCAAATGTTGAGGTTTCGACCAATGCATGGTATTTTTTGAGGGGTTACAATTACAATGCATTGAGTGCACTCCATTGACTTTCTCCCTGGATGTGGCCGTGTATATGAAACTCACAATTGTTTGAGTTTAACGAAGCATTTTTTGCCTCTTCTCGAAAAAAGGTGGTGTTCAAAAACACCATTTTAGTTTAGTTGGAGAAAAAGTAAGAATGCAACACTAGTCCTTGATATTTTGTCGAGTGTGTAGAACTTGCAACCACAAAGCAATGGTCTGCAAAAAAAAAGATAAAGAAAAAAGATCAATGTCATACCTTCCAAATATTTGTCAGTATTCAATTAAATTATTGTTGTGCAAGGAAAAAAAAGTCATGCTTTTCAAGTACCTTCACTCCATTGTGGAGTCAGCATCAGAGTCGGAATCTATTCTATGAGAAAAATTGGATAAAGCTCGCTTGCGTGCAATGGTTGGTATCTTCACCTTGATGGGGAGGTTGCTGCTCTTTAAGGAAACCTTCTTTGAGAGGTTACATTTTGGAACCCATGACCATACAATAGCATCAACAGATTCCCAACGTGGAGGATCACCTTTATTGCACATCCAAACCTTGTTCCAACAATCTGCATATACCTCCTCAATTTGTGCATTGTGTCTTTTGCATATAGGTGCCCAATATTGTATGAAAACCTTCTTGAAGTTTTTAGATTTATTATCCTTCTGTACATCAGTTTGAGCAATGCCTAGCCAAATCGGGTAAATTTTTTCTGCTGGTCGGACCAAAAGAAAGTGTCCTTTTTGTACATCAACCATTAGATCAAATGATTGTTTTGGCTTTTTCCTTTGAGGTCCACAGTAATGATCATTCAACTCTTCAATTCCTTGAAACTCATCGTTTTCATTATCAACTACTTGCACACAATCAACATGTTACGTCTTTGGCCAAAATCTCTCGTACATGCCCTCTACACTATTGTTTGGTTTATCAAGCTCATCAATCATGCTCTTCCAGTACTTCACTACTGGCTTGTAAAACTTTGTGAAAGATGCTTCTGGACCTTGCAAGTGTGCCCATTTTTCCCAAAAGCGTACATACTCCTTGATACCAACTATCACATCTAAGTGATCCTTCACATACTTGAACATGGTTACATAAGGTGGCTCTCCATTTGGTAGCATTGGATGACCATCCGGATGTCTCTTCCACAACTCAATGCCACCTTCACTTGGTTGCCAATCTAATGATCGTGGATGCACTTTATATTGCATGATAGGAACTTCATTTCGCATAAAGAACCGAAATTGGAGAGGCTTTGAGTGTCCCACTAAAGAATCTTTCCCATCGCATAGGCATCCATCAACATAGCTCTTGAAATCAGGGACTTCCGTTACCAAAAATGGCGTTGGAGAAGACTCCTCACATTGTCTAAAAGTATCCATGAGATGTGCAAATGTCAATGTTTGGCTAGTTCTTAACCTCTCTGAAAACCTGCTAAACATTGCATCAATATCCTCATGTGTATGCCCAACCATCAAGAATCCCAATTGAATTGACTTGAAAATCCCTCCAGCAACAAGTAATGATAGGTATGCAAACAAGTACCTATTCTTGTTTTCAGAACCACAATTATCCAACTGCAATAATAGGTGTTCGGGTAGTTTCTTATAAGGATTTTCTTGATGGGAACTTCCAAGTCCAAGGTCTTTGAATGTTCCACCCATTGCTCCAAGATGAAGTTGTTGCTTGCCATTAGAAACATAGTGAGAATCCAATGCTTCTCTTGAGGTTAGTGCGTTTAGCAGAGCATTGTCAGACCTTGGCATCCCATCATGTACCAAATCTCCAAGTGCATGGTTATCAAATCTTTCAAGATTTCTCAAACACAAAGCCAATGAACCAATTGTGAAGTTAGGATCCGACGGCCACAAGGATAAAGAAAAGTGACCATAACGTCCTTGACCATGTCCATGTGTTATCATGCCAGTCAAAGCCACTGGGAGCTGAAACGATTTGTCTATGTCCTTTGAACAATTGCGTAATCTAGGGATGGCTGTCTTCTTTTGGTCCATCTTATCATGGATAATGCACAAGTATGTCTAAGGATACATTTCAGAAAATCTGCGCCAAGTGTAGTACACATTTCTACAACTTTTTTGCTGTAACATGTGCTTTCTTCTATCTTCCATCAACTTATTACGTTCATTTTGGCATTTTGTCGCTGCAAGCTGAGCCTTGATTGCAATGCATAAACCACACTTAGAGAATTCACTTGTTTTTGACAAAGTTACATGCTTGAATTCAGAGTTCCATATGCGGTTGAATGTGGAAGTTGACATCTCCTTACAACCCAAACTATGCTTTAATTGCATGTTAACTTCATAGAGAATATCAACCTGCTTGTATACATCCGGTATCACCAACTGTGTTTCCCTTGATCCATCCTGAAGTGTTCTACTTTTGTGTGGCATACGCTCAGAATTGTTATCCACAAAATCTTGGATTATGGCTCTACCCAGTTCTGTGTGGTCCCAACCTCTCCGCACGATTCCTTTATTACCATGTATGCACCTTCGTATACCAATTTCAAATTGCTGCCTGTATCGATAAAATGTTGTTTTTGGAATACCATGCATTTCATACCATGCTCTACAACAAACTTGAATACCATTTAATGAAAAGACATATTTGAACTGCCCATTGTCATCTTTTCGACAAGCAACCCCAAGAGTGTCATATACATAATTGGTGCGAGCATCCCTTGTGAGTCTAGATGATGCTAATGGCATGCCATGTTTTTTAGCTTTTCTCTTTATCATGCAGTAACGCCTCTTTTTTGTGGATTTTTCCATTGGGTCCTCATCTTCCATGTGCTTTTTCCCAGAACCACTTGAAGAATTCATGGTGTCATCGATTCTTAATGAAGTTCCATCTAAAAAGGTTATTTGTGCAATGGGCCATTTTATTAAGTGGATGGTATCAATGCTTGATACATCACTGTGATACTTTTCAATTCCCACACCTAGATTACCTTCACCAAGCATCTTTGAAAAGATTTGGCCGCACGGCCAAATCTCCCTAGACCCTTGTGATTAGAAAGAAGCTAGCAAGATTTGGCCGCACAGTCAAATTTTCCTAAACCCTCGTGATTTATAAAAAGCTAGAAAGATTTCGCATCGTAGCCAAATCTCCCCAAACCTAGTGCTTTGAAAAGATTTGGCTGCACGGCCAAATCTCCATAGACCCTTATGATTACAAAGAAGCTAGCATGATTTGACCGCACACAAATCTCCCCAAACCCTGGTGCTTTGAAAAGCTTTGGTAGTATGGCCAAATCTCCATAGACCCTCGTGATTAGAAAGAAGCTAGCAAGATTTGGCCACATAGCCAAATCTCCCTAAACCTGGTGCTTTGAAAAGATTTGGCCGCACGGCCAAATCTCCATAGAGCCTTGTGATTAGAAAGAAGCTACCAAGATTTGACTGCACACAAATCTCCCCAAACCCTCGTGCTTTGAAAAGATTTAGCCGCACGGCCAAATCTCCATAGACCCTCGTGATCAGAAAGAAGCTAGCAAGATTTGGCCGCACGGCCAAATCTCCCTAAACCTGGTGCTTTGAAAAGATTTGGCTACACGGCCAAATCTCCATAGACCCTTGTGATTAGAAAGAAGCTACCAAGATTTGACTACACACAAATCTCCCCAAACCCTCGTGCTTTGAAAAGATTTAGCCGCACGGCCAAATCTCCATAGACCCTCGTGATTAGAAAGAAGTTAGCAAGATTTGGCCGCACGGCCAAATCTCCCTAAACCCAAGTGATTTAAAAGAAGCTAGAAAGATTTGACTAATTTGAAAGAAGCTAGCAAGATTTGGTTGCATAGCCAAATCTCTCCAGACCCTAGTGCTTTGAAAGAAGCCCACAAGATCTGGCCACAAGGCCAAATCTCCCCAAACTTTGGTGCTTTGAAAGAAGCCCATATGATTTGGCCACACATCCAAACCTCCCCTTCCAGTGCTTTAAAAGAAGCCCATAAGATTTGGCCACATGGCCAAATCTCCCTAGTGCAGCCAAATCTCCCTAGAATCTAGTACTTTCTCAAATCTACTACTATGTCTAGTGTCAATTCTAGATTCTATTTCAGATATGTTTATCGATAATGTGTTTTGTCTAACATTAAAGATTATAAAGATGATAGTTTATATATTGCTTGGGTCTTTTACAGGAAAGACACAAATGTGAAGAAGGTTGAGAAAGTTGTAAGTGGATTTGCAGAAAAAAGCATACCTTGGTACTTTGACATATATAGTATTGAGGGAGCACAGTTGACACGAGTTCACTTATTTGTTTTGTTACCTAATAAAAGTGCATACACTTGTGTTCGATCGGTACATCAAATCACTGAAGATGTGGTTGGAAAAGAGGGAGATATTGGATTGTTGATCATTATAAATCAAAATAAGAAGTTTCTCTTGGATCCCAGTGATTATGAAGAATCTCGTATGAAGTCTGATGTAGATGACAACATGCACTCAAGAGGCTGGATAAGTGTTGAATCAATTGATGGAAATGAAATTCACACAGTGACAACAATCATTGAATCATATCGAAAAGTTTCAGCAACATTAAAGAAGCGTAAGAGTGGGGAAGATAGTGGGGAAGGAACAAAGAAAGGTAAATCGACTATGGTTCAAGCACCAGGTGGTAGCAGAGAAGGGGTAAAGAAAGGAAAGCTAACTATAGTTGATGTACCACAAGAAGGAACACCTCCAGAGGGTATGCTAGCAGTTGTGGAAAGAAGCAGTGGTAGTGAATTGGAGCCAAGTGGAAAGGTCATAGGAAAAAAAGGGCAAAAGAAACCATCAGGCTTGGTGGAATATGAAAAATACTACCCATTCGGGTTGCATGCAATATTTTCAATTCCAGTTGCAAGATGTCAAAAAGCTCCTCCAAGCTATGTATATAGAGGGTTGAACAAAGAGCATGTGGAGAAGCTTGCTGCAGACTTCGGTTATAACTCTAGGCCTCCTGCTGCTGTAGCGGATTTAATGCCTTTCAATCCTGAAACAAAGCAGCCCCTGGAAAGGGTAGATAAAAAGGATTTAACCAAGTGCCACTACTGGATACTATCTGGACAATATTCAATATATGCTGCTAAAATATTCACATCTAATGATGATAACAGCACGGCCCAAAGAAAGAACTACTGCCGCACCTGCCAGGCGAGGATTGTAGTGAATTGTCCCGCACGCTTTTGTGTGGAGATATCAAAGATTGCAAACCTGGAGTCTCAAAATATCTTGAGACAATGTCCATACATTGATATACTTAAGCAGGTGAGGGGACAATGGATTCTCTTTAACAGACCCAAGAAAGCACAACAAGGGCTTGCAAAAGGACATCCAAATCGTGAGAATTGGGATGTAAGTACAGATTTTAATTATGAATCATTTTTTACAAGTCGGTTTTCTTAATTATTGCATTCTAATGGATGCATATATTTTGCAGGCTTTCATTGACACTGGCAAGGTAACATTGGGCAACAGCTTTGCCACGAAGGATGTACATATGATAATCACAAGCGATGCCATTTATGATGGTTGGATCTCCATCCTTGAGGATTACATTGCAGGCAAATATTCACAAGATGGAAAATGCCGTAGGCAACCCATAGTCTCAATGTTTAGATGCTTGCGTGGATTGAGTGATGATCAAATTGGTCAAATTCAAAATGACATTAAGGAAGGTAGAGTAGTCATAGCTAAAACAAAGACTGATGCCATGATTCTTGATATTGAAGGACGAGCTATGCAAATAAAGAGAGATGCTGCACTACAAGAAGAACTTTATATGTTTATATTGGCAGAACGGCCTTCTTTAATGTTAAAAAATTGGGATGAGTGCAGATTACATTTTAAAATTACTCCAAAATTGTATCATCGGATTCGTGGTTGCTCTGACTCATGGTTAAAAGTGAAGCTTCAACAGGGCAAGGAAACTCCACCATTGCCTGATGCTGCAAAGGGGTATCTGAGGTGGATTATGGGACAAAGTGAAGGTGCAAGTCATGGACCGAATTCCACCCGGCCTTGGAGGTTCTACACAGTCGGTTCAAACATGGAGGGAATGGAATTTATACATAATGTGTACCAAGAGCCAATGGCAATAGGGGTTGCCTTTTTGGATGTAATGTATGGACCAAGCAGAAGTAGAAATTGGAATGAGGATCGCTTTGAGTGTTTGTTGAAAAGCTTGATGACAATTGCTTCTCCCCCAGTGCAATTCCTTCTTGTGGTGTTCTTGACCATGGATCATGTATCATGTTTGAAGAATGCATTAAATAAGACATGCAGGCAATATAAAATACACTTCGGTTGCCTTAATTTTGAAACTACAGATATATTTATCACTGGATCTATGGATGGCTTAATTGCCTGTGTACTGGTAAGCAAGGAAAAGCATTTCAACGATATTGAGTGCTATACCAATGCACAATGTAAGCCATCAATATATGTTGCAGATGAAAAATATGAAAAATCAAGTGGTGCAGAAGAATCAGGTGATGAGGATGATGATGACGAGGAGGATGATGATGAATTTGACATTGAATTATCCTTGAAAAGAAAACGTTCAAGTATCATGAAAGACATGATCATGGGTTTCTATCGAGAAGATGAGTATGTATTGGACTTGTTCTCTGAGGGCTTGCTGCAATAGAGTCTCTTTCTTGTAAGAGGCGTGTTGTTTCAGTTGTTGAGACTTATGAGGAGTTGGCAAAGGTTGAAAGTATATGTTGCAGGTATGCTTACAGTAATCATGAAATTCGACAATGGGCTGGCTTGCAAGAACCAATATTAGCAATAGAGGGGGTATCAAAAGAAGATGATACAATTGAAGGTGGAGGTGATAAAGAAATTGATACCATACCAGGACAAAAAGAGCTTCAACCCTTCAATGAAGAGCAGCGTGAGCATTTACAAAAACATGCTTCAAAGTTTTGGGAAACAGAAGAGGAAGAAACAGGTCCTTGAAATTGTCCTTTTATATGGTGTTCGTGTTTTCCATATGTTATCTTGCTATATTATCCATATGATGTATTAATTTTGTTCCAAAGATCTTTTAATATTACTTGGAAATTCATTCTATCTCATTGCCATAATTCAAACATTCATATGTATTCTTGAATATGTTTAATTTTCTATATTTCATGAAAAGATGTGTTTGCATGTTGTAATACCTTTGGAGTGTGATACACATCCAAATTTATTTATGAGTTCATAAATGTTAAAGAGTGTGTTGAGTCTTGATCATGATGAATGAATTAGTGTAAATTGTTGTTTCTATCCTTATTCACTTCATATGAATGCTCAAATATGTTTTGGCCGCTTGGCCAAATCTTTTCTTAGTGGGAACACTCGGGCAATGCTAGATAATGTTGGACTCCACTCTATCTATTATGCAAAGGTTTTTGGCATTGTAAGGATATGTAGTTTTGGGGATTAAAATTACTTGAAAGGGTATAGATTCAACAACTTTAGGGGGTATACTAAGCATATGAACATGAATGCTTTCTTTTTTTTAGTATTCCAATTTTGTTTTGAAAAAGAAAAACATGAATGCTTTCACACAAACAAATTGCATTGAGAGCACACAACCTAAAGTTTGACAATTTGGTTTTCCATCTCAATATTCAGTTTGTTTCTACTTATGAATTTCATTTCCTTGTTTATGAACAGATATTGGCCATCTCAATTTCACATCGCTAGAAGCATTGCCTGTACATGTGACACCTGATCCAATGATTCATTATGTGCCTAATTTGAACATTAGCATGTTCCAAGCTCAACATGGTTGATTGAAAATGTTGAGGATGCAATGTCTGCAGTTAATGTTCCATTGACAAATGTGAATGCAAGCTTAGAAGGTAAAGGAGAAGATGCAATGTCATTGTATGAAGCCAAGGTGCAGGAAGAAATCTTAAAAGGTAAAGGAGAAGACATAATGTCACCCTCAGAAATAATGTCAAAAGAGGTGATAACAAAAATAAGACTAGCGGTGATAATAGATTTGAAAGGGTTATTGCTCGAGCGTTGTTTTTCAAAGTCAAATAAACATATGAGCTTGCACAATGGAAAGCATTGGCTTGTTCTCCATCCTGGGTGTTTAGAGTTTCTACAATGGTTGCTCGATCACTATCATGTTGGCATTTGGTCCACTGCAGGAGAAAAGGGCATGGTGCAACACATGCTAAACACTTCGGAGCATCATGTTAACAAAAAGTTCCATTTCTTCATGGTTTGGGGTGCGATGGCATGCCACAAGCATACAAAGAGTAGAATCATTCGACCAGACAAGATGAATGTGGAAGCGGAGTTTAAACCATTAATGAGAGTGTGGTGTTGTTTTAAAGAGGAATGCAAACCAGCAAGAACAGTGTTCATTGATGTTTCGCCTTACACGGGTTGTGTTAATCCAGCAGAAAATTGCATTTTCCCTACAAAATTTGATATAGATTGTGGTGATTCTATTTTGCTTCATGAGTTATTACCGTACCTACAGATGCTAGATGATGCAGTAGATGTGCGCAGTGCCATCTCTTCTAACAGATTTGGTCAAGCTCCGATTGTCGAAGGGCATGATATGTTCTATTATTTTCAACCAGTGATCCTTGAATTCAAAGAAAAAAACAAAGAAGTTCTCGAAAGGATGAATGTCGAATCTCATATGTCTACTCGTAGTTCAAAAAAAGACATAGAGAAAGGTATTACTTCACCTATAACCAAAACTAGAGTGAGAGGGACTTGTCCTACTACAAGAAGTATGGTGCATGCTCAACATGTTACATTGAATGAAGAGGAAGAATGCATGCTAGGAAAAATTGCCAAAATGGGGCCATTGAAAGATAGTGAGGCAAAACGCTTTGCTATGGTTCTTGGATGCAAGGAAAGGGGAATCACTGCTGACGCTGCAAGGGCATTCTTAGCCAACTTGATTCAATTTTATTGCATAGACAACCCTTAGGGAATGTGAGTGATCTTGTTAATTAGAGTTGTAGACACAAATGCTCAACTAAAACATTTGTACCTACATTCTAATTTATATTTGGACACTATTTGGTTAGATTTGATTAGCAAAACATTATGTTTCAATTTGTTTTCTGAAAGAATTAATAGACATTGAGTCAGTACCTTGTCCAAAAAATGCTATGTGCTTTGTGATGTGAGTTTGTATTCCTCCACTAAAAGAATGATTCTTTGATTTTAAACATATGATAGGTGTTGCAGATTGTCCTGAAAAGTTGAAGAGCTATCTTATTACAAATTTTGATCCTGCATCCAATGGCTTATGGAAACATAAATTGCCCATACCCATTGAGCGCGTGTTCGAAATGGATGGCATCCATTATGAAGTAAAGAAATCAACAATACCTGGGGCAGGATATGGTCTTTTTGTTCATACAAGCATCAAGAAAAAACAAGATTTGATGGTATATAATGGTCCAAAGTATGATTATGATACTTGGAGATCTCTCCTCAAGTTTTTCCCAAGGATGAAGACCTATGGAATGTTTGAAGATCCATTCATTGAGCCATTGACAGATGTGAAATGTATTGTATGGAAACATTGCTGGATATATAAATAGCTCAATGTATTATAAAGAAAGAACAAATGTTATATTTGTATACATCCCTAAACTACCACCTTGGGCTCAAAAGTCACAAGGAAATTTGAGTGCCCATGGCTACATTACTGTGCAAACCATAAAGGATATCTCCTTTGGAGATGAGCTACTTTGTGAGTATGAATACTAGTATGGAATTGTTAATGATTATGTTAAATGATGTGGTGCAAAATTGGCTAATGTGTCAATGGTTTTGATTATAGCTCTATTGTGATGGAGAGTTTCATGAGCTCTATTGTGATGGAACGGTGTTTTTGAACACCACATTTATATGATGGATGTCAAAGCTCTACCATAATCCTATTGCATATGTCAATACTGCAATTTATCAACATAGAAACATATGCATTTGACATTAATTTGATACATCTTATATACCAAATAAAAATTAACAGTTGTTGCAAGTTTAATTTTGTTTTTGAAGACCACAGTTATATGATGGATGTTAAAGATCTATAACAATCCTATTGCATATATCAATACTGCAATTTAATTTACTCCAATGAATCTTCCTAACGCAACATCTATAAATTGGCTTTTGTTTGTGGTTTTGATGCATACAAACAACAAAAATCTTTCTTTCACTAGCAAATCAACAAATTTTTTGGCCATGGAGCCATGTTCACATCTATTAAGGCCTTTTGCCATAGCAACATATGGAAGATTTTTGCTTGGGTTTAATTGGGAAAGTATTGTGCATGGTCCTCAATGGAGCTAATGTTTCAATAAAAAACATCAAATTTTACTTTTGAAGTGACTATATTTTATTTCGTGGGAATTGGGATTTTCCCAAATTCTCTAATATAGTGTTTCTAGGTAATTTCTTAGAGTGCTTGCATTGTTGATTGTTATGGCTTAATGATTTTCTTATTGCACCTGCACTAAATTCTTTTTTAAATCCTGTGTTGCAGCTTATTGCATATGAGATGGCTCATGCAAGTGAGAAGAGGAAGTGTCAACAACCTGATCTCACTAAGATTCAGAGGAAGGTGCTGAAAAATGAGAATGTATACTTCTTAATGAATGTTGATCAAGACATCATTGAGACAGCTTTCCGAAATGGTAAAAGCGGTGTACAAAATTTGGTGAGGACAATGGCAAAGCATAGAGGGAGGACCTTGCATGAACGATTTCTAGATGTTTTTACCGTAGAGTCTATAGACCAATATTTGCACCACTTCGCATTGGAGGGTCAATGATGCCTCGGTCAAATATATCGAGACATAAACTCTTGTGACACGAAGTGGGAGGGTCTTGCTATAGATGCTAGGGCCATGTACATCAAGAAAGTGTGGCGAGGTTACAAAGCCAAAGGAGCTACCTTGACCTCCCTTCCATCAATGCACCCACGCCCCCAAGCATAGGCATTAGTCTCATCAAAACTCAACCTGCAACCCACTTGTTAGCATATCTACATCACCTTCATGTATGGGATATACTCCTTGCATTTATTGGTGTTTCTCCTTCAACCATCTCATCAACCTCAATGCTCACATCTTTTTGATTTGGAAAATTTCTTATTAGGGTCGGATTAACCACTTTCTCTAAATACGATTTGCATAATGGAAGAACATCAGACGAAGTGCATGTGCAAGCTCCAATGTCACTACCTATTCTAAGAAAATGCTACTTAATGTGAGTGGAACTACATATGAACTTGTGTCCACAATATTTACACTACAAGAAAGAAACTTAAGCATGTACTTTTCGTATCTCCGTCACATATGACCAAATCTTTCCACACACCATGCTGTTGAAGTTGTCAAAAAACAAAATGCAAAAAAATTAATTTTATTATACAATAGAAAATACTACAATACATATTTTATCAAAAACAACACATATCCTTTAAAAAAACACATTCAAACATGCAATATATTAATTGTCATTTGATCATGCTCTATTAAAAGAATATGAAATATTCATTCAAAAAAAATTGTAATAATAAGTAATAAAAATAAAGATATTCATTCATTTCTATTGAAAGAATATATTCAAATTGAAAATCATTCATTCACATTCTATTGAAATAATATTATATATTCATTCAAAAGAAAGTGAAAGAATTGTGTAATAAAAAGAGATATGGATACTTCTTAATGAATGTCGATCAGGACATCATTGAGACAGCTTTCCGAAATGGTAAAAGTGGTGTACAGAATTTGGTGAGGACAATGGCAGAGCATAGAGGGAGGACCTTGCATGACTAATTTCTAGATGTTTTTATCGTAGAATCTATAGACCAATATTTGCACCACTTCGCATTGGAGGGTCAATGATGCCTCGGTCAAATAGATCGAGATATAAACTCTTGTGACACGAAGTGGGAGGGTCTTGCTATAGATGCTAGGTTCATGTACATCAAGAATGCATGGCGAGGTTACAAAGCCAAAGGAGCTACCTTGACCTCCCTTCCATCAATGCACCCATGCCCCCAAGCATAGGCATTAGTCTCATCAAAACTCAATCTGTGACCGACTTGTTAGCATATCTACATCACCTTCATGTATGGATATACTCCTCACATTTATTGGTGTTTCTCCTTCAACGGTCTCATCAACCTCAACACTCGGGGGGGTCACTCATCATATGTAACCCTATCACGTGAGTTCAATAGAGGGATTTTTTTTATTTCTAAAATTTACAGAAATAAATATACATAAGGGACTATTTAAAATAGTTTTGGAAAAAATTTATAGATTTGTATAGAAAAGGGGTACATTTTATTAATGAAATTTTTTACAGATAAGGGACTTTAAATATAGGCCTTGAACGCACGTGATATAGAGGGTTTATACATAGTGACCCCCCTGAGCCTCAACACTCACATCTTTTTTATTTGGAAAATTTATTATCAAGGTCGGATTAACCACTTTCTCTAAATACGATTTGCATAACGGAAGAACTTCAGACGAAGTGCATGTGCAAGCTCCAACATCACTACCTATTCTGAGAAAATGTTGCTTGATGCGAGTAGAACTGCCTATGAACTTGTGTCCATAATATTTACACTGCAAGAAAGAAACTTAAGCATGTACTTTTTGTATCTCCATCACATATGACGAAATCTTGCCCCACACCATGCCGTTGAAGTTGTCAAAAAACAAAATGCAAAAAAATTAATTTTATTATACAATAGAAACATACTGCAATACACATTCTATCAAAAACAACACATATCCTTTAAAAAACACATTCAAACATGCAATATATTAATTGTCATTCAATCATGCTCTATTAAAAGAATATGAAATATTCATTCAAAAAAATTGTAATAATAAGTAATAAAAATTAACAAATTGATTCATTTCTATTGAAAGAATATACTATTAGCCGGAAAAGCAATCAAGACCAAAGGCTAGAGGCTAAGCATGGTGATGCGCGAGGGCCATAGAGGAAAGGAGAACGTGAGGGAAAAACGTTATCTTGGGAGCGGAAAAGGAATTAGAAGGGGAGGGAATGAAGAGGGAGACTATGACACAAGGGGAAAGGGAGAGGGGGAAAAGAAGCATGTACATGATAGGAGGAGGAATTTAAAGATGGAGACATCAAGGGAAAAGGACCATGCTTTATTTAACACTATATTAGAGAATTTGGGAAAATCCCAATTCCCACGAAATAAAATATAGTCACTTCAAAAGTAAAATTTGATTTTTTTTATTGAAACATTAGCTCCATTGAGGACCATGCACAATACTTTCCCAATTCCTAGAAACCCAAGCAAAAATCTTCCGTATGTTGCTATGGCAAAAGGCCTTAATAGATGTGAACATGGCTACATGGCCAAAAAGTTTGTTGATTTGCTAGTGAAAGAAAGAAGTTTGTTGTTTCATATGCATCAAAACCACAAACAAAAGCCAATTTATAGATGTTGCATTAGGAAGATTCATTGGAGTAAATTAAATTGCAGTATTGATATATGCAATAGGATTGTTATAGATCTTTGACATCCATCATATAACTGTGGTCTTTAAAAAAAAAATTAAACTTGCAACAACTGTTAATTTTTATTTGGTATATAAGATGTATCAAATTAATGTCAAATGCATATGTTTCTATGTTGATAAATTGCAGTATTGACATATGCAATAGGATTATGGTAGAGCTTTGACATCCATCATATAAATGTGGTGTTCAAAAACACCATTCCATCACAATAGAGCTCATGAAACTCTCCATCACAATAGAGCTATAATCAAAACCATTGACACATATCCAATTTTGCACCACATCGTTTAACATAATCATTAACAATTCCATACTAGTATTCATACTCACAAAGTAGCTCATCTCCGAAGGAGATATCCTTTATGGTTTGCACAATAATGTAGCCATGGGCACTCAAATTTCCTTGTGACTTTTGAGCCCAAGGTGGTAGTTTAGGGATGTATACAAATATAACATTTGTTCTTTCTTTATAATACATTGAGCTATTTATATATCCAGCAATGTTTCCATACAATACATTTCACATCTGTCAATGGCTCAATGAATGGATCTTCAAACATTCCATAGGTCTTCATCCTTGGGAAAAACTTGAGGAGAGATCTCCAAGTATCATAATCATACTTTGGACCATTATATACCATCAAATCTTGTTTTTTCTTGATGCTTGTATGTACAAAAAGACCATATCTTGCCCCAGGTATTGTTGATTTCTTTACTTCACAATGGATGCCATCCATTTCGAACACGTGTTCAATGGGTATGGGCAATTTATGTTTCCATAAGCCATTGGATGCAGGATCAAAATTTGTAATAAGATAGCTCTTCAACTTTTCAGGACAATCTGCAACACCTATCATATGTTTAAAATCAAAGAATCATTCTTTTAGTGGAGGAATACAAACTCACATCACAAAGCACATAGCATTTTTTCGACAAGGTACTAACTCAATGTCTATTAATTCTTTCACAAAACAAATTGAAACATAATGTTTTGCTAATCGAATCTAACCAAATACTATCCAAATATAAATCAGAATGTAGGTACACATGTTTTAGTTGAGCATTTGTGTCTACAACTCTAATTAACAAGATCATTCACATTCCCTAAGGGTTGTCTATGCAATAAAATTGAATCAAGTTGGCTAAGAATGCCCTTGCAGCATCGGTAGTGATTCCCCTTTCCTTGCATCCAAGAACCATAGCACAACGTTTTGCCTCACTATCTTTCAATGGCCCCATTTTGGCAATTTTTCCTAGCATGCATTCTTCCTCTTCATTCAATGTAAGATGTTGAGCATGCACCATACTTCTTGTAGTAGGACAAGTCCCTCTCACTCTAGTTTTGGTTATAGGTGAAGTAATACCTTTCTCTATGTCTTTTTTTGAACTACGAGTAGACATATGAGATTCAACATTCATCCGTTCAAGAACTTCTTTGTTTTTTTCTTTGAATTCAAGGATCACTAGTTGAAAATAATAGAACATATCATGCCCTTCGACAATCGGAGCTTGACCAAATCTGTTAGAAGAGATGGCACTGTGCACATCTACTGCATCATATAGCATCTGTAGGTATAGTAATAACTCATGAAGCAAAATAGAATCACCACAATCTATATCAAATTTTGTAGGGAAAATGCAATTTTCTGCTGGATTAACACAACCCATGTAAGGCGAAACATCAATGAACACTGTTCTTGCTGGTTTGCATTCCTCTTTAAAACAACACCACACTCTCATTAATGGTTTAAACTCCGCTTCCACATTCATCCTATCTGGTCGAATAATTCTACTCTTTGTATGCTTGTGGCATGCCATCGCACCCCAAACCATGAAGAAATGTAACTTTCTATTAACATGATGCTCTAAAGTGTCCAGCATGTGTTGCACCATGCCCTTTTCTCCTGCAGTGGACCAAATGCCAACATGGTAGTGATCGAGCAACCATTGTAGAAACTCTAAACACCCAGGACGAAGAACAAGCCAATGCTTCCCATTGTACAAGCTCAGATACCCCTTTGCAGCATCAGGCAATGGTGGAGTTTCCTTGCCCTATTGAAGCTTCACTTTTAACCATGAGTCAGAGCAACCACGAATCCAATAATACAATTCTGGAGTAATTTTAAAATGTAATCTGCACTCATCCCAATTTTTCAACATTAAAGAAGGCCGTTCTACTGATATAAACATATAAAGTTCTTCTTATAGTGCAGCATCTCTCTTGATCTGCATAGCTCATCCTTCAATATGAAGAATCATGGCATCAGTCTTTGTTTTAGCTATGACTACTCTACCTTCCTTAATGTCATTTTGAATTTGACCAATTTGATCGTCACTCAATCCACGCAAGCATCTAAACATTGAGACTGTGGGTTGCCTACGGCATTTTCCATCTTGTGAATATTTGCCTGCAATGTAATCCTCAAGGATGGAGATCCAATCATCATAAATGGCATTGCTTCATACGTACATCCTTTGTGGAAAAGCTATTGCCCAATGTTACCTTGCCAGTGTCAATGAAAGCCTACAAAATATATGAATCCATTAGAATGCAATAATTAAGAAAACCGACTTGTAAAAAATGATTCATAATTAAAATCTATACTTACATCCCAATTCTCACGATCTGGATGTCCTTTTGCAAGCCCTTGTTGTGCTTTCTTGGGTCTGTTAAAGAGAATCCATTGTCCCCTCACCTGCTTAAGTATATCAATGTATGGAGATTGTCTCAAGATATTTTGAGACTCCACGTTTGCCATCTTTGATATCTCCACACAAAGCGTGCGGGACAATTCACTACAATCCTCACCTGGCGGGTGCAGTAGTAGTTCTTTCTTTGGGCCGTGCTGTTATCATCATTAGATGTGAATATTTTAGCAGCATATATTGAATGTTGTGGCACTTGGTTAAATCCTTTTTATCTAACCTTTCCAGGGGCTGCTTTGTTTCAAGATTCAAAGGCATTAAATCCGCTACAGCAGCAGGAGGCCTAGAGTTATAACCGAAGTCTGCAGCAAGCTTCTCCACATGCTCTTTGTTCAACCCTCTATATACATAGCTTGGAGGAGCTTTTTGACATCTTGCAACTAGAATTGAAAATGTTGCATGCAACTCGAATGGGTAGTATTTTTCATATTCCACCAAGCCTGATGGTTTCTTTTGCCCTTTTTTTCCTATGACCTTTCCACTTGGCTCCAATTCACTACCACTGTTTCTTTCCACAACTGCTAGCATACCCTCTGGAGGTGTTCCTTCTTGTGGTACATCAACTATAGTTAGCTTTCCTTTCTTTGCCCCTTCTCCGCTTGCTTGAACCATAGTCGATTTACCTTTCTTTGTTCCTTCCCCACTATCTTCCCCACTCTTACGCTTCTTTAATGTTGCTGAAACTCTGTGATATGATTCAATGATTGTTGTCAGTGTGTGAATTTCATTTCCATCAATTGATTCAACACTTATCCAGCCTCTTGAGTGCATGTTGTCATCTACATCAAACTTCATACGAGATGCTTCATGATCACTGGGATCCAAGAGAAACTTCTTATTTTGATTTATAATGATCAACAATCCAATATCTCCCTCTTTTCCAACCACATCTTCAGTGATTTGATGTACCGATCCAACACAAGTGTATGCACTTTTATTAGGTAACAAAACAAATAAGTGAACTCGTGTCAACTGTGCTCCCTCAATATTATATATTTCAAAGTACCAAGGTATGCTTTTTTCTGCAAATCCACTTACAACTTTCTCAACCTTCTTCACATTTGTGTCTTTCCTGTAAAAGACCCAAGCAATATACAAACTATCATCTTTATAATCTTTAATATTAGACAAAACACATTATCGATAAACACATCTAAAATAGAATCTAGAATTGACACTAGACATAGTAGTAGATTTGAGAAAGTACTAGATTCTAGGGAGATTTGGCCGCACTAGGGAGATTTGGCTGTGTGGCCAAACATTCTTGTAGTCGCCATGCTATTTCTTCCAGGGGTCGGTTTGGCATCCTTCTTTTGAGCAATGTCCTTGAGGACCTTCTTGATGATCTTTAGAAGTCGATGAACTCATATCAAGTATGCCCAACACTTAGTTTCATGATGACTGGTACAACCTTTGCATTCCTTACAAATGATCACTCTCCTTTGTGGCTTGCGGCTTTGTTGGGGTGGTGCTTCCACTCGCATCATGCGTGATTGAAGTACAAGCTTCACGTGCCAAAAAATCAACAACTAGATTTCGAGCTCGAGGGATATGCTAAATTTTTACCTCTTCAAATTGGTTGCAAAGTTCCAATGCTTGTTGATGTCATGGAACCAAGCCTTTGCTCCACACCTTCCACCTTCGACTAACTTGTTCACAGACTATTTGAGAATCTCCTTGCACTTCAAGTTGCTTGGCATGATGTTCTTGTGCCTTTTGTAGCCCAAAAATGAGCACCAAGTACTCAGCTTGATTGCAAGTACTTGCAGGTGCAGACTTGTTATAACAATACTCCTTGCCACCTGGTGAAGTGAGCTTCACACCCATGCCAGCAGCCTTGGTCGAAGGTTTGTAAGCTCCATCAAATTGAAGGATCCAAGATGTCATCACACCAAGACTAAAATTCGAACATCCCAAGTTTCTCGCTAGTCCAAGATAGGTAGGAGGAGAGGGTGGGGAGAATTCAACACTTGAGCCAAACATTCAGCACCAAATAAACTTGCAATCCTTTGTTGATAGTTTATCTTTAGACCAAAAAGAATTACAACTTGAAGCTAAAATGAGTCACAAAAGGTTGATTAGGTACAAATGGATTCCTTGGTCGAAACATTACCAACCATAGCTGAGGCCTAGAAACCTTTGTAGTGAGATTGAGAATAAACCATTCAGGACAAGCTTATCCACAGGAATTAACAAGCAGATGCATCAAATCTCCCCCCAAGCTTGGGGAGCATCCCACCCTTCAATGAAGGACACCATTTTAATTACCTCTGAAGTAGCAAGTAGTTCGATCACCGCACAATGAGTAGAAGTAAAATCAAGTTCTCCCAGTGTATCAGTAGTTCTTCACCATGAATCATCCACAGTGTATCATTCCACCCATCATATCCTTGAACAATGCACTGGACAATCAGCTATTGAAGGTCGATGTGAAGATCAAGGAAGAGATCTCGTGCATTGGTAGCCATAAGGCATGGAGGACCAGGCACCAAATCCTTAAACGTGTCGAGAAGTGACATAAATATCCACCCTCCTCGTGTGGCGTGCGTCCATGAAGTGAACTTGGAGAAGTTCTGAATCGGTGATCTACCAGGAGATGTAAATAGAGCACATGAAATGAAGTACTTTTGATTTTTACAGCAAGAGCAAACTCCCCACGGTTAGAGAGTTACAGTTCTCAAGATTTCAATATATAAACAATAATCATTACATATCATCACTTCCAACTTGTTGGCCCAATGATAAGTCTTCCTTTTGTGAAGCGGGAGGTCTTGGGTTCAAATCCTACTCTTTAATAAAAAGCTTTAATAAAAAGAGAGGAGAGGAGAAGGAGAAGAGCTTGAGAAAGAGGAGAGGGGGGTGCGGGATCTGTTGTTACAATTTTATAGAAACTCAGAAGAACTGTCCGCGACCAGAAGATGTAGCAGCCTAGAAAACTATCATGTGGGTGAACACAGTAGACGCACGAAGCGAGAAAACTGTCCGCGACCAGAAGATGCAGTAGCCCAGAAAATTATCACGTAGGTGAACACATTAGATGCACGAAGCGAGAAAACTGTCCGTGACCAGAAGACGCAGCAGCCCAGAAAACTTACGCGGGTGAACACAGTAGACGGCGAATCGAATGCGCACGCAGTAGCCTAGAAGGAGCACAGATGGTACAGTTTTGTAGATGCGACCGGTACGAGCAAAAAAATCGCCACTAGCCATGGAGATTTCGATCCTAGCAACCACACCATTTCTATTAGCCAGAAAAGAAATCAGGACCAGAGGCTAGAGGCTAAGCATGGCGATGCTCGAGAGGCCATAGAGGAAAGGAGATCGTGAGGGCAAAACGTTATCATGGGAGGGAAAAAGGAATTAGAAGGGGAGGGAATGAAGAGGGACCTATGACACAAGGGGAAAAGGAGAGGGGAAAGAGAAGCATGTACATGATAGTCCAGGAGGAATGTAGAGATGGAGACATCAAGCAAAGAGGACCATACTTTATTTGAAGGATGAGAGGAAAATATCAAAGTACTAGCTAGATGGCTTTGCAAGAATGAGCGTGTCTCATCAAGGAATAGCCCCCTCCTTTTATAGCCAAAAGAGGGGGTCTCTCCCAATTAATGCATCCTCCCACATGCATGGTGTGTGTGGAAAAGTCTCCCATGTGGGCTAGGAAGTTACGCACTCTCAATTGTGTGCGACAACCCTTTGCCTCAATTTTCCACATAAATCAAGCCCCATATCTCAAGTCTACTATACTCCCTTGGTCTCTTCCCAATTTTATAATATGTTCAAACCTCTAGGAGGACAAGTGGAGGGTTGGCACAAGGAATCTTGCCACCTCATCCTACTTTCCCTATTATTTAACTTGCTCTCTTGGACCTTCCATACCTCCCCCACATGGTCCTATCCTATATGGAGGGAATAACCTAATATAATATCCATCTCCACCTATTTTATATTACTCCCATGGACTTTGAGCCATATCTCACTAAATGCAGCCTAGGTGGAGGGTTGGCACATGGAGGAGCCAAGCCACCTTACATTTTATAATATTACTACCATGGATTATGTACAACACACCTTATGGGTCCTCTTACGTGGAAGGGTGGCACATGGTCATGCCCTGCCACCTCAACCCTAGGCCCTATGCACACCATATTTTATTATACTATTGCCACATATACAAACACACATACATATTAATGCCTTTTTCCTTAGACAATTTTATCCATAACACCACACCATTTTTAATAGCCGGAAAAGAAATTAGAACCAAAGGCTAGAGGCTAAGCCTGGCGACGCTCAAGGGCCATAGAGGAAAGGAGAACGTGAGGGCAAAACGTTATCATGGGAGCAGAAAAGGAATTAGAAGGGGAGCGAATGAAGAGGGAGACTATGGCACAAGGGGAAAGGGAGAGGGGGAAGAGAAGCACGTACATGATAGGAGGAGGAATGTAAAGATGGAGACATCAAGGGAAGAGGACCATGCTTTATTTTGAAAGGCAGGAAAGGGAGAAATCAAAGTACTAGCTAGGTGGCTTTACAAGAATGAGCGTGTCTCATCAAGGAATAGCCCCCTCCTTTTATAGACAAGAGAGGGGCTCTCTCCCAATAAATGCATCCTCCCACATGTATGGTGCATGTGGAAAAGTCTCCCATGTGGGCTAGGCGGTTACGCACTCTCAATTGTGTGCGACAACCCTTTGCCTCATTTTTCCACATAAATCAAGCCCCATATCTCAAGTCTATGATACTCCCTTTGTCTCTCCCAATTTTATAATATGTTCAAACCTCTAGGAGGACAAGTGGAGGATTGGCACAAGGAATCTTGCCACCTCATCCTACTTTTCCCATTATTTAACTTGCTCTCTTGGAACTTCTATACCTCCCCCACATGAGCCTATCCTATATGGAGGGAATAACCCAATATAATATCCATCTCCACCTATTTTATATTACTTCTCCCATGGACTTTGAGCCATGTCTCACTAGATGCAACCTAGGTGGAGGGGTGGCACATGGAGGAGCCATGCCATCTTACATTTTATAATATTACTACCATGGATTATGTACAACACACCTTATGGGTCCTCTTACGTGGAAGGGTGGCACATGGTCATGCCCTGCCACCTTAACCCTGGGTCCTATGCACACCATATTTTATTATACTATTGCCACACATACAAACACATACACATATTTATGCCTTTTTCATTCGTCAAAATTTATCCATAACAATACTCAAATTGAAAATCATTCATTCACATTCTATTGAAAGAATATTATATATTCATTCAAAAGAAAGTGAAAGAATTGTGTAATAAAAAGAGATATGAGTTCATTTTTATTTGAAGAAAACACTCAGATAGAAAAGCATTCATTCACATTCTATTGAAAGAATATTAAATATTCATTCAAAAGAAAGTGTAAGATTAAGACAGCTCTTCTAATAACTTTTAAAATTTTCAATTCGTACACTTTAAATCTCTTTGTATTCTTTCACATTCTATTAAAAGAATATTAAATATTCATTCAAAGAAAGTTTGAGAATAAAAACACAAAATAAAATCATATTTCTCACAAGAGATCTAGGGAACTCAATGTTGAGGAGCTCCTAGAACTCCCACATACAACAATCCTCACAAGAGATCTAAGAAACTCAACAAGAAGATCCTAGAACTCCCATAAACAAATTTCATAATTTCATGGACACACAAACAAGCCCATTTGTCACAAGAGATCTAAGGAACTCAACAAGGAGATCCTAGAACTCCCACGTACAAAAATCTTATCATAAGAGATCTAAGGAACTCACCAAGGAGATCCTAGAACTCCCACGTACACAAATCTATCCACATGAGATCTAAGAAACTCAATAAGGAGATCCTAGAACTCCCACAAACAAATTTCATAGACACAAAAACAAACACATTTCTCACAAGAGATCTAAGGAACTCAACAAGGAGATCCTCAAACACCCACAAATAAATTTATCTCATAAGAGATCTAAGGAACTCACCAAGGAGATCCTAGAACTCCCAAGTTATACAAAAATATATCCACATGAGATCTAAGAAACTCAACAAGGAGATCCTAGAACTCCCACAAACAAATTTCATAGACACAAAAACAAGCACATTTCTCACAAGAGATCTAAGGAACTCAACAAGGAGATCCTCACACTCCCACAAATAAATTTATCTCACATGAGGTCTAAGGAACTCAACAAGGAGATCCTAGAACTCCCACAAACAAATTTCAGACACAAAAATATCTAAAACATTTTTCTCACAAGAGATCAAAGGAACTCAATAAAGAGAACCTAGAACTCCCACAAACAAAAGAATAAATACCAAAACCAAAAACCTCATGAGAGATCTTGGGAACTCAAAATGAGATCCTAAAGCTCCCTAACAAAAAATCCATCTTATTTTGGACCTTCTAGATTGCTTTCACAACCTTGAGGACCTTTCTTCTTCTTTTCCTTGTTTGATCTCTTATGCTTGGCTGGGGAACTAAGCGTGAGATAAGAGAAATTGGCAAACAGTGAGCTTATATGCAGAAACACAGTAACATATTTGTCCTAATACATGTTTATTCGTATGAATACTTTATTCATATGAATACTTAATTTGTATGAATAAGTATTCGTATGAATAAAATTTATTCGTACAAATATGTAGGGATGATGTGTCGATTTATGTAAAAAACGTGATGTGTCATCACTTTTTTAACCGTTTTTTTCTTCCATTCGAATCATGCGAGCGATTTTCCCAAATTTTTTGAATCACGAATTTGAATTTTTCTACTTATGGTTAGACGACCATGCCAAGGATTTTCAAGGTAATATAGAGCCACCACGAAGGCCGACATACTTTATTTGGATGGGCATTGGTTAACACACATAGGCATGGCACCGAGGAGTGCAGCCTCAGTCACCCTTGGTGTGCTATCTACCAAATAGCTACCCATACAACCAATGTATGTTTTTACAATGCATGTAGGCCGTTGGTCCTAATGGTTGTCCCAGTTTACACTCTAGCTAATTGACTTTCGATTGCATCTTTTTTCCTAGTGTCCCCAACAAGTGGCCATCGAGTGTCCATCCATACTGCCCTCATAATGGCCATTGAGTGTCCATCCATACTGCCCTAGTGTCCCCAACAAGTGGCCATCGAGTGTCCATCCATACTGCCCTCATAATGGGCCACGAATGTTGGCCCCCTCTTCAGATTGTATGCTTTTACTACAATGGTTTTGGTCATTGCATGAAGGTTTATGTTAGCCAAAAAAGAGCAATATTGCCGTTGTGAGCTATGTTGGTCTCTTGATTCAATTGATCCTATGGATTATGAAGAGGCTAATGGTGATGATCTTTAAGTCAAAGAGGGTACTGATGGCTCTCCTCATACTTCCCCCATGTTCTTGAAGAATTTGAAAATGGGATCCCAAACCCTCCGCCTATCCCCCCCCATCATTTTTCATCACTATTCTCCTCGTTTTTTTGCACATCACAATGACAGCGGTCAAGTACCCCAAATTCTTGGGCCATGATTAAAATGATGCAGATACCCATATTATAGTCTTTGAGAGTTCTTGGCATGCTAATAAAGCACCAACATAGGGAATAGAAGCATTAAAGTTGCCACTTCCTGCCCACTCTCAAGGGCAAAGCGGCTAATAGGGCTTCTTAGTCCCTGCTCAGTATGGGTTGAGCTACTTTCTAGTTTTCCAATCCCTCCAGGATGCTTTCTTGCTTTGATAACATCACAAAAAAACCCACATACTTAGCAATAAGAGTTGTGTGGACTAGAAAGATATGTCGTTGGACAAGTATGCATGGACAAAGACTGCTTACTCCAAAATTGACTCCCTATTGCTAATTGTCCCCAAGTCGAAGTACTAAAATCTTACTTTGTTCACGAGCCTAACAAGAAACTCTGGCAAGATATGGCTTTGGTGGATATTGCATTTCTCATGTCTAAAAATGATATTAATAGCACTCATAGAGTGGATCAAATGTTAGTCCATCATGCCACATTTAAAAAGTCTACTAAACATTCTTGAGTTCCTCCGATGAGTCCTTTGTTTTGATTATAAGTCTAGTGGGTTAGACGACCATGCAGATGATTGCCAAGGCAAGAAATCAGCCACCACAAAGGCCGACATACTTTATTTGGATGAGCATTGGTTAACACACGTTTCTTCAAAGATGGCACTGCTATCTTGCCAAGCTTGTGTAACAATCTAGTGTGCCAAACATTGCAATAACAGACACAGACTTGAGGAGTGCAGCCTCAATCACCCTTTGTGTGCTATCTACCAAACAACCAACCATACAACCAATGTATGTTGTTACAATGCATGTATGCTATCTACCTCTGTCACCCTTGGTGTGCTATCTACCAAACAACCACTCGTACAACCAATGCATGTTTCCTCAGTTATTTCTCTCAGTCTATATTCGTTTCAAATCAGATTTCAGATATGTCTGATTCTGCAAATTGTTACAATGCATGTAGGCCGCTAGTCCTAATAGGGTCCCAGGTTAGTAGACTCTGGCTATCACGTTAACTTTCAATTGAGGGATTTTTCCTAATTGCCCAAACAACATCCATACCACCTCATAATGGGCCATGAATGTCGGCCCCCCTCTTCAGATTGTATGCTTTTACTACTACAATGTCATGACTGGTATGAAGTGTTTTAATAACATCAATTAAAAAGGAGAAACTTCACATGCAAACATCTGTGTCATCTCTAGCACCACCAGAGGTAAACACAGTGCAAATCAAATCTCTTGATGAGCCCTAAGATCAAAGTACTGATGCTATTGCCTACATGAGTGTTAAGATAAGGGTGATGAATATTCTACTGGGTCCCACATTTCCGGTAGGTAATTTTGGTTTTAATTCCAAATTGCCTTATGATTGGCGAGTTTGAGAAGAAGTTTTAGCCATTATGTCATAGGTAATCAAGGAGTTATATCCCCTCATTGGCCCATATGTTGAGCGGACTGTCAAGGAGTTATATCCCCTCATTGGCCCAGTGATAGTAAATCCCGATGCAAGTGATGGTAAATGTCAGTGTGCTTAGGTTCTGTAGCCTATGGTTGTGAGACCCAATGTAGAGGATGCATCATTAGTTGATGATGTCCAGAGATATTTGGGATGCATTGAAGAATCTCAACATTATCATGTTAGTAGAGAAACTACTCTATCTTATTCAATCCTTCCTCCAAAAACTGTGCAAAAACAAATACTTTCTCCATGAGATCTAACTATACCGATCCCAAAGGATGATCCCTAGAAAGGGAAGCTCCCTTAGTATCTAGTTATAGGCCGACCTTCTCAAACCTTGTTTTGATTCATGCTAACTCTATCACACCGTGCCCCTCTTGTTGTCTATGTACACACACACACACATGCACGCACGTGCATGCACATGCTCTTTGCAACAACTATTCATTGTAGTTTGCTCCTTTGTTGTAGGCTTGACTTCTCAAACATTCTTTGTTTATGCATTCAATATCTCACATTGCCCCCCTCTTCTGCACACACACACACACACACATCTCTCTCTCTCTCTCTCTCTCTCTCTCTCTCTCTCTCTCTCTCTCTCTCTCTCTCTCTCTCTCTCTTTCTATGTGTGTGTGTGTGTGTGTTGTACCACCTTGCCACATTCCTATCTATATATGTGTCAATATGCACACAAATATACATTTGTATATCACATATGCCCATACACACCCCTCTGATTAGGGCCAAGCATGAAACATCTAGTTGGTGCACCTCTTGCTGCATGCATTGACTGGTGCAAGTTCACACTCCCCTCTAACTAAGCACATAAGCACATCTAACAGGTGCACCTCTCATATACATTTGCATTTATGTCCATATGCTCTCAACTATATGTATGCTCATGTTAGTATATGTTTGTATACCTATATGTCCATGCATCCACTCTCTAACTCCACTCTTTTTGCACACAAATCTCCATATTCTCACCCATACATATAGGCATGCATCCTCTCTCTCTCTCTCTCTCTCTCTCTCTCTCTCTCTCTCTCTCTCTCTCTCTCTCTCTCTCTCTCTCTCTCTCTATTTATATATATATATATATATATCCCTTTGTCCCTCCCTCCCTTTGTCCCTCTGTCCTCTCGAGACCCTTATCCACTTATCTACCCATGCCTTCTCTTTAGGTGATGATAAAGCTACTGCAATCTACTTCACAATATTAGTGTTAACTTCACATTGACTAATTGGAATGCCTTTATCTATAATCAAATATTTTATAGTGCTCTTCATTGCATCACACTTCACATGCTAGATGGTAAAATATTCCATGCATTGTTCTTTATATTTTTTACCAAAAAACCATTGTTTATTCATTAAGTTCTCTGCAACCATACTTGCATACTTGTTTGACAAGTTTCTCATAGGCCTCCACATACGAGCCGTAATCTCCTTTTTCTCAATCTTCCTTGCCTTTTGTGTAATAATTGAGGGAGCATCATATGTGATATCTCCCTTCTCATATGCAACACACTTGTTTTATCTGTTGGAATACTTCATGTGGACAAAAAATTATACTTGTGTAGTCCTAATACCTCTCCCTCACAGTCTTAAAAATTGTTAGCACCTCTATCCGTTCCCCTTGGAACAATTACACTCAAGCCTTTGTAGAAATGAATAAGGTCCTCTGTTTTAGCTTTAGTAGAAATTCATTTTAAAGGGCTTATGGGAGAATGGAAAGAACCCCATATGGTTCGTGCTTTCTCCATCATCTTTGAAGCAGAAGTGATCTTTTGCAATGCATGAATATCATGATTAAGTATTTCTGACTCAATCTGATATTTTTTCTGATTCTTGAAAACTACCACCGTCGCTTCTTTTGAATTTTTGTTTCCAACCTCCAACCTTCTACCAGTTGTTTGATGTGCTCCTGCTTTAGAGGCCCTATTCATTTTCTAGTCTCCTACTACAACACGAACTTTGAAGTGGCATGCTAACTTTTGTACTTATGCTCATCATGAGAAGACCCAGTGTTTTGCATCTGGCAATTTTTCTTCTACGTCCACAAATTTGGACCTCCTCCGTTCTTTATGTAAGGAGTCCTTTATTCACATCAGGTCTTGGGTTCTTCTATGCACTGGGTTCTTTCCTTTGAATCCTTTCTATAGAGTCTTCTTGAGGGACAACAACTCAGTATTTTTCTTTACTTTATGGGACGAGTTATGACAGCACTATGACATGAAGTTGGGGGTAATAAACTTCACGCACCTCTTCACTTCCTACTACTTTTGAACTGAGTGACAAAGATATTTATCACTGAGAAAGAGACATTAAAAAGAAGCTTTTGTGCCAAGATACCACACAATACTTTCCTCCCTTAGATGAGAATGAAGATGGTAACATCCCAAGTGATGTTGTACTCAAGCATAGGGAGACTAGGAGGGGTATTCCAATCATCTTAGGAGAGTGGTGTCCGATTCCAACCCACATGTGAGTCTGATGATCTCAGTGTCATTATGTAGGTGCCACCATGAGTTTGGCATCACTGCCATTTTCCACTAGTGGTTGTCTAGACAAACCTAACCTATAGATTGACATTCCACTACATAGAAGAATGCACATTACCACTAGCGGAGAATGGCAGTAGGATAATGGCAAAAGTGCCAATGCACATGTGAGATTGGCACCACTGCCATTTTCCACTGGTGGCATTCTCCACATAGATTGACACAATTCCATGTGATCTCTGCACATGTGAATTTAGGCTTCTCAATGCCATTTCTTAGGGCCTAATAAGAGATGGGCACCACTGCCATTCTCCACTTGTACAAATGTTTACCCTACTATTCTAGGAGGGGTATTCCAGTGATCATAGGAGAGTGGTGTCCTATTCCACTCATAACACAACCCTATGAGCAAAGTTTCAAATGATAGATGACAGATCAGAGTCAGAGTTTCAGTGGGCACAATGTAATTTTTAATCATGGACACATCATAGTTTTATTTCCCCAAGATCAAGACACCTGTCTCGACCTCAACAAAAGCACTATAGTCCTCAATTGCAGCTCTCCCCTCACCTCTCCCCCATGTGTTTGCAAGGATGCCATCCCCATATGCAAAGAACTATCTATAGCAGAAGAGAATGGTAAGCATGATAGACCCACAAGAGCATATTTATTACTTACAGCAAGAAATCCGTGAGCTCAAGCTCAGACTTGCAACTTTAGAGAGGAAAACAGATGCATGGGAAGCACAAGGAAAGCAGGAAATTATTCATGAGGTACTGCAAATACACAATACAGCAGCACCCACACCACAGATGGTGACTAAAGTCCAGGACCTGGTCGCAAATCAGCTCCAATCAGTAAAACAGGAAATTACAGCAACACTGGACACTAAAGTTAACACATCGGATGTGTATGAAGAAGTACAAGAACAAGAAAAGAGGGTGGCTAATACACGACTCGTACGCATAGGGGGGCTACCAGAGGGCTGGTTTGAAGGAACTCAAAAGGAAAAACTAGAAAATATCATGAAAAGGACCCCACAACTAGAATGGGATCCGAACAAGATGAAAAGAAGCAAGATTCTTAAGCAAACCAATAAGATGAAAGGCACTAAATTATGGATAGCAGAGGATCTCAACTCAGCTCAAAATCAAGGCCATTGAATCGGCTAAAGTGAAGATGTAGGTATAGTGAGTGGGAAAGAGAATGTCATAGGAGACATATGACACACCCCTTAATATGTGGCCACATAGGGCTTGATCCTCACATGCCCACCTAATGCTTGAGCCTTCTATTACTAGCTAATTTTTACTTATTTTTTAAAAATTATAATTAATTATTTAATTATTAATTTCTATTCTTTTTTATTAATTTCTTAATTATTAATTAATTTTTATTACTAATCCTTTTCTATTACGAAATAAATTTTTGATTAATTTTATTACTTCTTGTTAATTCTTTAAATATTTTAATTTCATTAATAACTAGTTTTTAACTTATTAATAATTAATTTCTTAATTTAAACTTAATTATTAATAGATAGAATTCAAGAGTTGTTCATATCAACATAGAGTATAGCAGTCCAAAACTGATATTCTCTATTGTGGCTAGGTCTTCTTCTTCCTTGAGCTCTCTGGTGCAGGTGTCTCTATCAGATCTTACTCTCAATGCCTATTCTCTTCTTCCTAGAGAGTTTAGCCCGTCTTCAACTATCTATTCTTGATTCCAAATTCATTGTAGCTTCTCTATCTTGCTTTTGCCAATGTCTTTGTCCCCGACGCAGTGTTCGTTTTTCCTGGGGCTGCATATCTTTGTGTCTCTCTAAACATGTGCCACATATCTTGTAAGGCCGAAATGTTACAAAGAGTGACCTAGTCACAGTCCTTGTTTTAGACCCTAGTTGTCAAAAAGCTCTACAAGATTCAAAACTCAACAAATGACACTGATAGGGATCATATGACATAGTATGTGTGACCAAGTAATTGTCACATCTCATCGGTTGTTAGCATGAACTTTTGTTTTTTGTCTTATGTGCTCTTGTCCCTATCCTTACCTCACTCCATGTAAATCCCCACTCAAATCTTAGCACAACAATCCCCAACAGGATTGCTAAATATTGTTTGATTCTGCTCACCTTTTGGACCTAGTGACCTAATGCTTGGTGACCTATGTGTTGAGGATGGTGTAAATTGCACCATACCTCTACGGCATTAGGGGAAAATGCTAACCCTAATCCTAAGGGGGTTCACATATATATTCATGTGAACCTATAGGGCATTAGGGGAAAAACCTAATCCTAATGGGTTCACATGTATATCTTCATGTTCATGTTCAATACAACTTAGTGTACATGTAGCTATATCGTGTGCACGCCTCTCTCACTTATGCTATCATGGTATCAGAGCACCAGGTGCTACCTCTCCCTTCATGAGTGTCAAGCCCTCCTTGCGTGAGGCATCTTTGAAAGCCCTTGTTTCGTCAAGGCACAAGCCCTCTCCTTGAGGCATTTCCATTATATCTCTAGCTCTCATTGTAGAGCTCATTTTCATCTTCGATTTGAGATGGAAAGCCCAAGATTCCACTTCTTGTAGCTCAAGATATCCTCTTTTGAGTGTGGTGTTCATTCCTTGAGTGATTCATTGTCTTTGAGGGATTTCTCAATTTTGTAAGGTTTGTTTTAGTGAGGATGTGAGGACCTTAATGTTTCGAAATATTCAGGGGAGAGATCAACCTCCTCAAGTGCAAAGCAAAAGGAGCAATAGCTCGACCCTTCTTCTCAGGGAGCAACAAGCAGTGCCAATCAGCAAAGGCTCTATTACGAGCTACGTTGAAAGCCAGGCTTCACCACTTGCCTACCCTACAAGCAACGACTACTACGATGGGCTTCCATAGCTGATAGCCTCGAACGGCTAGCAACAACAGAAATCAAAGATAGGTAGCTCATCCAAGTAGTGAAACACCAATAGTGAGGCGGTTCCACAAAGACATCCAAATCAACATGGAGACTTCAAGCAAGAAGCAACCTTGAGACAGTGGTTAGCAAAATTTGAGTAGTCACCCACTAAGAGTTTAGACCCTAAAGAAGCCAATAAACCAATCCGAGATCCAAGTCATGTGTTTGGGAAGGAAGGACATACATCATGTACAAAATTGAGGCATACTACGGGCCGATAATAACAAATATCTACTCATGAGACAAAGACAAAATGGAGCAGGAATTAATTGTGATCGATACCAAAGTTTCAACCAAGAAGCAAACCATATGTATCATGAAACGCACTCTAGTGTACCTTGAAAGAAAATACCAAGATGGTGGGCATCTAGCCCATACCTAGTGGTCCTACCCCATTACCAAGGTACCAGGTAGCAAGCCCTGCACCTTCAATTGTATGGAGCCAGTCCAGCAAGAGTTACTGGAGCTAGAATCAGAAGGTTGATGGGTTCATGGCTGCATGTGCATGGTGACACTTGGCGACATGACACACGCCATTGTCAATATTATCATGATGAAGCAAATTTAGTGGAATTTGAAATAGTGATTTCCAAGTCAAAGAAAGTTATGCCGATCAAGGTAAAATTTTATGGATTTGAAGGTACTGATGATGAAGACTTGTACAGTCACATGCATAATTTTCTATGGGTGTGCCATACTAATGGGGCCAAGACCAAGGAAGAGTGTATGAGTTACTTCCCTTGCCCCTGGGTAAAAAGTTCTCAGAGTTGATACAATCAATTCTCAATTGGATATTTTAGGGATTGGGAACATATGACTCTCTAAATGCTTTAGACACTAAATTAATGAAGAAGATGTTCAAACCAAGCTCAACAAACAAGCAAAAAGAGGGCAAATCAATCCAAGATTTTATTTTAAGGACATGAGCTCTTATCAACCAGTTAGATGACAAATCATTGGCACGTGCTTGGCTCTTGATGGGTTGTACCTAGGTGGATATATGGCCATCTATGGTTACCAAAAATAGTCAATCTAACCAAAACCTTTGATGATTGATTGAATCGGGCAATGGACTTGGAAAAGAGTGGAGGGGCCAAGTCCAAAATTAAGAAAAAGAAGAGTACCAATTATGTTGTCTCAATGATGTTGAGACAACATGATTGAAACAAGGCAAGCTAAAGCCCATAGTTAAAAAGGCTTGGAAAGAAATGAACTTTTGAGAGAAGCCTGGCTCAAATGAGAAATGTGGTGTAATAAAAGTTCCAAGAAGGGGCAAGGATGAATGTAGGGCAAAATACTACAAAGCATGCACTAGATATGGTCATGATGAGTCCGAGACTTGTTGGCATGACAAGAAGCAGACTACTGATGTCAACCAAGTGTCAACTGAGGACAAACCTAAACATGGGAAATACCCATGGACTAAGCAAAGCAATAAGAAGGGAAAGAATGATAAAAAGGGAAAATGGCTAGTTTAGTGTTACTTTTTTTATGGTAACCATACCAAGACTGAATGTCCCTTATGGTAGGAACACCTTAAAATGTTGTAGGACGATAAAGAATGATGAGAAGTAGGAGCTACACTTACCGAGGTCATGGACCCACTAAGCAATAATGTAGTTACCCAATCTAAAGGTCTTATTAATAACACACAGAAATACCCATCCTCAAAAGGATAACCTGAGTGGATACGGGTTGGCAACTTCGAGTAGTACTCTATGGCAGATTATCCCCGACCACTGTAAAATAGGAATAACTATTTGTTGGAGACTAGTCTTAACTTTTTTTGTATTTTGTACATTTTACTAACATGAATGTGAGTATTTGAGTTGACTACCACTTTAATAATATGCCTGAAAAGATGTATTACTCCCACTTGTGATTTTTAAAAAGGGCAATAATATATGGCTGCATTTGATTTACTTAAATATTGAAAATTGGTCCAATAATGCAGTAGGATAGATAGTTTGCTCGGATGAACACACATATACACTCAAACCCCTCGGTAATTATAGCCTCCCTTAAACTTCACCCAATCCCCCTTAGAGGCTATCCCCCCCCCCTTCCAACCAACACACATGCCCGCCGCCCCATGTTTGCCAATGCTTCTTCTTGCTTCACCATCCTTCCCTTGCATGGGGCATGGACTCTCAAACGATCAGGGAAAAGTTGGATTAAAAAAGGGCCGTTAGGCAAGCTAGCCGACACTTGCGAGGAGGAGGAGGAGGTGGAGAAAGAGAAATCAAGTGAGACATTGTTAGAAAAATCTCAGAATGAGAAGGACCATGGAGATGACCTAGATGAAACATATAGTAGAATTGAGTAGATAAAACATGGGGATTTCTATTGAGTAGATAGAAACATGACTTAGATTTATGCATCTAGTACAATTGAGTAGAAAGAAAGATGTGGATTTCTATTGAGAGTTTTATGAATATGTTTGGTCCGAATATGGGTTCATGAGATTTTTGTGACCCTGTATGCTTAGAATATTTTTAATCAAGGAGAATATTTTTAATGAGGAGGCATTGAGTTTATTTCATTATCTTGATAGCACTTTTCTATTCTTTTTGTAATTTATCAGATAGTGCCTTGTTCGGTTTGGAGAAAATTGAGTTGAATATGTTACTAAGTGCAACAATATAAGATGTATCATGTGCTTTTTAAGAAGAAACACAAAGAAAAGGGAAGAAAAAAATTTTCAAACTTAGAGATTACACAAAATAGATTGATATTTTGCAATGTAGGCGACTTCCGTATTAATTTATGGGCATGATGTGTGAAAATTGCATGAATTTAAGAAGTTCTAAAATTTTGACTACACAAAATATAACCTTATTTTTTAAAAGTTATAATTTTAATGATTCTTTAAGGGAATATTAAAACTGGTACCAATGTTACATATGATGTTACACTATTCCCAAAGAGAGTAAGCAAACAAGGGAGAGGACTTCTTTATACTACGCCTAAAGTTTGACAAGCCTACAATGCAATGTGCAAAAGCTTGTGGCTGGCTATAGATCGTGGTTGTTGGAGGAGGAGAACGAAGCCTTGCGGTATGTGTGTCCTTCAAGGAGACCAAAAGACCTCATACCCAAAATGACCAAGGCCATCGAGTAGTGCTGATCACAGTCACTCATGACAATGAGAAGGCGAATAGGAAATCATCATCATGCAAGAGGAAGCGAAGAAAACAATAGTGCCTGTATGCAAGAAAGCACTTGGCTCCAACTTGTGGGTTTTACGGGTCTTTAGACACTATCTATCGTTTAGTAAGAAATAATAAAAAGAAACGCTTTGAGGACTCAAGATCCATTAGGATTTGCCAAGGTTCTTTAGTTATTTGCATGCTCACACTGACTACAAAGCCACAACATTTTTTTTAAAATATAAATTAAAACAGGAAGGTAAATCGACGTTATTTTTCCTTGAAGGTTTTACAAATGATGCCTGCAAAGTTTTGATGTCAACTTTCTGAGGGGTTTCTTTTTTCTTTATTTTTATAAATAGATCTAGTAGATGACAATCTCTTCACCGGCAAGCATAAAGCCTGTTTGGCTGGCATAAAGCCCTTTCAACAAGAAAATGGATTTTTTGGCAACTGCTTTCTGGATAGCAAATTTTTTTTCCAGGCAATGGCTTCAACAGTGAACATGCGAAATGACTTTAGCACCTTGCTCACAAATGAACACGCAAGACCTAGATGAGAGATTGAAAAGCTTAAAGTGACTTGAAGACTTTTAGCTAGAGGAAGCCAAGGCAATCGTTCTAGGGAGAGCTCAAGCATGGAGGGAGAGTGGAGCTTCTGAATTGATTTATAGCCATGTTGGAGGGGGATAAAAAGCACACACAAGCTAGTGAAAAGCCAACAGCCACACACAAGCTAAAACCTAAAAAGCTAACAGCCATCTAAAAAGTAGAGGTTAAGAATTTTAGAAATTCCTAATGAAAATTCCTTAAAAACTAAGAATAATCACAAAACTCCCACTCAACTCAATCCTAAAGCACAGTCTCTAGGAGAGCCAGTGCTAATAAAGCACTAGAATCACCAAAGTCAGATGCAAGTGAAGGATGCACAAAACACACCATGATCGAGCTGACAAAGAGCAGCCAAAGCACAAGCTGTATAGGAGGCAAAGGAATCGTTGAGTCGAGAGAGCAAGAATGATTAAGTGTGATCCTAAAGAAAGTGTCAATCGACCTAGATGCTGAGGATCGCTTGACATCAATGTCTCCATGAAGAACCCGCCAATAGGTAATGCATAAAGCAACTCAGGGTCTTTACAGACCGCCCAAGTCCCCACCTGCCAAGCCTTTGTGCAGGGGCGTGCTGCCACATTCAAAAAGCTTATTGGATCCTTAAAAAAAGGAGGGTGGACAAAGTTGGGCAGCCAAGACCCCTCGCCCAAGAGCATGGGTGGGGATTTACATTGTTGAAAGCATTTATTGCTTTGGGGCTGGTGGGTCTTGAGCCTCCCATACCTTGCCACACCTTCATGGCAGTGTGTAATGATCCCCACCCACCAAACAACAAAGCAAGTCGACCATGGACCCCTAATTGACAAAGATTCCTGACGAGCACGACAACAGAGAACATAAGACGTAACACTTACTCAACCCATCGAACCAAGGATGCCATTCCAAGCAAAGTATATCAATTACAAAGTAGTGGCACCTACCCTTCTAACAAGGGATGTGCAAATCTACGTAAATGCCATGGGTATTACCCATCATGAATGTCATGAGGAAGTAATGCATGAGGAGAGGATTTAAATGGTGGAACCACAACATATGGAAGAATTTCAAAGTGGGCACTAGGCAAGGCCCAGTTTCTCTTATGGAAAATTGCCAATTTGTGCCTTCCTCGTAAAGGCCATCTGGCCAAGAGGCTCGGTCGCTCTGAACCCGTCATGCCCCCTTTGAGGAAGAGCTAAGGAGCTGGAGCTCCACACCATGTGGGGGTGCTCGGTATGGTTCAAAGTTGAGGCCGCCATCAGGGCCTTCGGTTTGATGAGACGATTTTTCTTGGGAAACAATTGGCGCATAGCTCTCCTGGGGGATACCACAAATCTCTCATGGACCTTGGTTGCCAACTGGCAATATATCCGCTCAACTGTGTTGTTGGGGGTGTGGGTGGTTAGAAATGGCGGTGTCTTCCGTCAGTCGTTAAGGGCGACGCTGAGGGAGTCAGCCATCTTGAGAGCCGTGAGGGTGTTACTGCGAGAAATCGACCCGATGGTTAGCAACGCGCTAGCAAAATTAGAAGGTGCATTCACTGAGGGGGTAATGGGGGGTAGGCTGCATGTAGTTCAAGTCCAAGGCGAGACACACTAGGAACCAATTTTTATTGGAAAACCTTTAGGGCTCATTTTCATATAATGGTCTTCTTTTGCCTGAGCTGACCACCCTCTTAATAAAATTGGCATATTTATTTATTTATTTTAAAAAAGAAGTTCTCGAGAACAAGAAGTAGAGTCTTTCTTGCAACTTAGGCAACTCATGTGTGTACTATGTAGGGCTATTTGTATTGAAAGCCATTTTCGGCCAAGTAATAGACAAAAACTTTGCTTTGAATCATTGTAATATCTCTCTCTCTCTCTCGCTTTTCTCTAAGTAGTATGTTCCCCCTTGCCCCCATGTAATGCATTTGCTCCTAAGAATACATAATCAATTGACAAAATCAATGCTCCTATGACCATCTAGAAAAAACATTGCCCTATTGGCATGCTTCTTAAAAAGAAAAAAAGCGAGAGCAATGTTACCATACCATTGAGATTTAGTCTCCCCTTCATACATTTGTGAGACTATCATCTGTTTGTAACTAGATTTTTTCCTTGCCAAATGGTACTAGTACACATCATAATAGGTTAACATAATCAAAGGCAAGGTATACACCTATTCGAATAGAATAAAACCTACACGACAACACAATAGCATAATAACTTTTTCACATCAAAGCCAATGTCTTATATACCTTGTAACTTGTAAGACTAGAATACATCCAATGGTACAAATTTAGACTTTTGTTGATCTAAACTATTGTTATACCTTCCAAAAAGCTTTAATATATCTTTTGCATATATTTAACCATTGATAACTCAATGAACTTGCAAGCAAACACAACATCAAATTCCCACTAGTGTCTTTAAGGTTCTAAAGCTCCTCTGACAAGCCACACACAAGTTATTTATTCACCAACCCTTGCCATTGATCATGAGTTAGTTATGTGTGTGTCAATCTCTTAAAAGGAGAAGAACAATAAAATGACATTTAAAAAGAAGACATGCCATCTCTCCTATCCATTAATTAATATGGGTTTTCATTTTTCCAATTAAGAGAAATAATATAACCGTTATAAACCAAGTGAGCACGGGTGCCTTGGGCATGCCCAAAGGGGGCAAGTGTGTAAACACCCTAATTCGTAGATATTCTTTATATTTGAGATTTTGGGAGATACCCCTTACCAGCTCTAATGAAGCCTTTCTTTTTCTCCTTTTTTTTGAACTCAGATATCGTTAGTATTAAAAAATTGCCGGAGCTTATCGAAGACAGCGAATCCGTGGTAACAAATTTCTCCAAACAATCAAACAGGAAGACTCAGAACATCAAAGGAAAAGATCGCTTATTTACCTGGAGAGAGAGAAATGGTGCTTCATTTTTCCGCTTACAACCAGTGTGTTCTGAGAGAATCGTCAGATTTCAACAAAAAAGTGCTGGAGGTACTGGTCTGCTTGGACTACACCTGAGAAAAGCATAGCCCGGGGGGTGCTCCAGAAGCCTAGATCTGGAGAGTCGTCACTGCTCATCAAGGATAAAAATAATACATTCCCCTAAACTGTGAAAGTTTAGCTGAACTTGCTGTCTTCACTTACAGTCTACTATATCTGCCCACTCTGTGTTTGGGTTTTGAAAAAGAATGTTTAACCACACTCCTCATAACCGAAATCATCCACGCCTTATATTGTTACAATAGATACAACTTCAATCCACAGAGAACCAGAGTGGCGGCAAGCAGAGCTCGAATCGAGGGAAGAGAATGTGCATTGCTGGCTTCAGGAGAGGGTCCTGCGGCAGTGCCTTTGGTACTAGCTGAGAGAGGAGGAGTTGAAGACAACGGAGCAGCTGCAGAAGGAGTAGGAGCTGGTGAAGGAGCAGGTAGGCCGAATATATCCTCAGGTAGCAGGACTGCATTAACCGCGAACACTCCAGCGGGAACGGTGTTGTAAAGAGTGCTAATAATTGCAGCGTTAACGAGGCCTGTGGAGATTACAACCGTCCCCTGCTGATTGGTAACATTGACCGTAAATTTGCCAGCTCCGTTGTAATCTGTAGCAAGGGTGGGAGTGATAGGATCTGTGGCTTGCTGGAGAGCCGAGAAGGGGTAAAAGGCAGACAGAGCATGGAATTCACAGAGGCTGATCTTCTGTTGCGCGGTAAGCTTGCTGATAAGGCCGGAGGGAAGGCTGGCAAAGGCTTTGTCCGTGGGGGCGAAGATCGTAATGCCTGTGGTGGTCTTGTTCGCTTGAGCCTGAAAAATGTCGATGACTCTTGTGCCGAAGAGTAGGCTGAGGAAGGTGAAGTACTCGCCTGCGCTCTCCATGATTTGGGTGATGTTCACAGGAGCGGGAGCAGGGGCAGGAGCAGGCGAGGTGGCTATGGGAGCAGCAGCAGGCAAGGAAACAAGCAATCTGCTCGTTTCCAAAACGCTGACTCGGTGTGGGACTTCCAGCAAGCTCTTCCTGATAGATCCAGCAGCGGATCTCGGCCCCCCGTGGTACTGAGGAACCTGAGCTTCCACGCGAAATGTACCTTCCTCGGGGTCACGAGAGAAGGTGAGGAGGCCGGAACCGAGGTGGGACTTGCCGGAGGAGTGGTAGAGAGAGGGAGAGGGCTGCGATCCATGGGAGGAGAGGCGGTGGACGTCGGGGAGGGAGTGGAAGCGGGGCAAGATGTGGAGGCGGAGGAGGTCGGCGAGGGAGTCGAGGGGGAGGTCGGAATCGAGGAGGGGTTGGAGGAGGTGGTCGGGGGGGGCGAGGATGGTGAAGGAGGAGTTAGGGAGGAGGAGACGCGAGAGGGAGGTGAGGGAGACGAGGCGATGGAGGTTGGGGTGGTGGGAGAGGAGGAACGAATCGACGACGTCGTGAGGAGGGGACGTAGAAGAAGATCGTGAAGAAATAGTTGTAGAGGAAGACAACGACGACGAGGAGGAAGGAGAAGAAGCAGCAGCAACAAAGAAAGGAAGGAGGAGCAAAAGCGCCATAGCTGAGCTTGGAGAGGAAGCCATAGCTGAGCTTGAGCTTTGAGCTGAACTGAGTGATTGAGAATAATAGGACGAAGAGTGTGAGTGTGACGATGAGATGATGAAGATGATGAAGAGGACGATTTCTCTACAGACAAGCAACCCCCTCCCGTAAAGCTGGCATCCAATCCCAACCTCCTTCACTAGTCGCCCACTAATAATAACATCCCCCCATGTGACCCCCCCCTATCTCCCATGTGCACCTCCCCATTTTCTAAATTTAGCTTTTCCCCTCCATCTTGGCTGTAACGCTTCCCCTTTCCCCCTTCCCCCTCCGCCTTTCCGCCTCTCCCCACCTGCACAAAATCCCCTTTTCTCTCATCCCCCCCCCCCCCCCCCCCTCGTTTCTCCCCCTTTCCTTATCATGCAATCCAGTGTTCACATCAAACATTTTTCTTGGTTCGAACTTTCGGGTGTTCACACAATAACTACCGTCTTCACATAAACATTTTTCTACACAATTCAGGAACATTTCTCAGAAGATTTTAAAGGTCCTTTGTCGAAATTTTGCAGGTTCTAAACAAACATATAACTGAAAATGTTTTTCTTGAACACTTCTTAACAAGTACAAAGAACCTCGAAGTTGAAACTTTGCACGTTTTAAGCGAAATGAAATTTGAGAGTTTGAGAACCTTTTTGTTTACGTGTTTGAAGGCTAATTTCCAAAATTTGCCATTCAACTTACATTAAACCTCAGTTTTCCATGAGCACTAAATCCAAATCCCCATGTCACATTGGGTCTTTCACCTTGTCCACCCAATGTTTTCACCTTCAACAGTCCATTCACATTGCCACACTATACTCGTGAGCCTTGTGTGAACACATAAATTAAGTTCGAAAAATTGGAGATAAAATGTCATCAACTTGGAGTTTCCACATAATTTATAACTAGATTTGCAAAAAAAGAACGAGTTTTTGTCTTCCATGTTTTTCTCTTCGAGTCAAAATCAAAATTCTCCCACTCACCTGACACAAAACCCAGGTTTTGCATGAACACTGCTCCTTAGCATCATGGAGGTCTCCACACATTCTCATGAGGTGACTGTTATTATTAACCTCACTTGCATTGAACACTATCGCCCTCCCATAGCACAATGCCTACATCGCAACTAAGATAGAGTCAAGACTATGTCAATGGTTTACATTGCATAACCTATGGAGGGAATTGTCCAACTTGTCTCATCTCGGAGTAACTCTTTTTTTTCCCTTCCACTTCTCTATGGGCTAAGGGTGACTTGAAAATTGGTTTCCAAATAGCTATACAAGTTCACTACAACTAGTCTCATTGCCCCTTTGCATGTGCTAAAGGGGGATTCCCAAGCCTAACATGTGTGTGGCTCCATTTCTTTTTTGCTACATACAATTGTTTTTTCTGCATAGCAAATGGGTCAATGCACTTTCTTTCTAGCTTTCCATGTAGCTATGGGGGCACACAGCCCATAGTTCTACCCATGATGTCATACTAGCAAAAGGCATGGGTACCCAATCCCCACCCACCAAAGCCCCCCAATCCACCAGTTGGTCCTCAAGGGATAGGCATTGTGCAACAATTTCAAGGAGTGGTGAGAAAAGGGAGTGTCATGATTTATGAGTTTGGCCTACCCTTTATGGAAATAAAGCAACAAAAAACAATCAGTAATCCCTAAGCCTTCTACATCAGAGGCATACAAAAAGAGTAAGCCACAGAATTTCAAAAGGTGGCTTTTCTTGTGAATGATAGTATATTTATATTTGAATAATAGCTTATTGCCCCAAGGCAAAAAAAAAGGCAAAAGCTAAGAAGTCAGCTTCAGCTCCATCATACCCCATAACATTTCTACATAGGTTTCCAATAATATGCCCCTCCATGCAACTACCCTTTATGTTATACCTCAACCCAAAATACAATAGATATCTCAAGTGCAACCTCCACATAGACTGCTAATTGGTGTCAAAACTATATTCGCATTCCAATATGCATTCAAACTAATGCGAATGTCTTAGAGTGACTAAAGTCTCAATATGCTATACATCTTATGGTAGCTTATTTACCAAATCAATTCATCAAAAGACTAGGAAAAAATGGATAACATGTTGAAATAGTGAGCTCACCACATGATCGCCCACCTTGGGGTGTGGGCTTGACACCGATCAACATTGATAGATTATGGCTACAACATGATTGTCGGTAGCCCTACACCAAAGGGTTACCCAACCATGTAATTTGTTGTTCGCCATTGTTTGGTGTGTATAGGAGCTGTTGTTTGCGGAGTGGAGCTACAATTGTTTAGAGGAGACATTGTTGAGTAGCCATATAGTGGACGAAACATACTTGTGCAATTGTAGAGCTCAAGTGCCCCCTTTTTTACTACATCTTTGTTTTTGTGTTGTTTTCTTTCATGGCATCATATTCTAAAAGCGAGAGATCAAGCACAAGTAAACATTGCACAATTTCCTAGTCGACATTTTGTTCAGAGTTGTTGTGGAGATTGGTATTTCATCCATCATTGGTGTGAAGGATGGCATCTCTAGCATGTGGAGTGTTTGAAAGCTCAAATTCACAGACATTGTGAAGTGCTGAAAGCTCAGATCCACAGAAAGTGCGAAGCGTTGAAAGGATTTTCAAGTTGCAAGCAATTGTATTCCCTCAAAAGAATTTGGGTTGCATTGTCCAGGATAGACAAGGCTCTTTGTTGCATTTTGAAGTGTTCATATTCCTCTATATCAAAATAGACTCTACATTAAACATTGAAAGGAACGTATAGCCTCCAAAGACCTACAAGAAGCATGCTCAAATATTTAAAGATACATGGCGAACCTTGAATTAGTTGTTGAAGTAAAGTTGTAGAGAACATTGAGAGATACACTTTTTGTTTTTACATCACCTCGATCCAAGGAGGGCTGTTCAGATTTGACCTAAAGGCCCATATCACATTGTATTGATTTGACCTCCTTGTTCATTTTTATTTCCTCATATACACTATTATTGCCAGATATGCACTTTGAATGCTTATTTGAGAAGAACACGAGGAAATCACTAAAACGTGAAGAGGGCTATCAGTATTAGTCTGAGGGCATAGATCACATTGTGTTGATGTTTTGCCATATTTGCCTTGTTATTCCTTTCTAGAGCGATTTCATGCACATTGAGGCATTTTCTCGCTAGCGAGCAGTGAGGTTGTGTCCTACTATTTTTTGGTGCTTCCTGCCCAAAGTTTTTGGTTGAGGAAACGAGTGAGCATTGTATGTATCCGATTTTTGCAAATACAATAGATGCCATGATTGGTCATATATAGGAGTTGGAGATTGCACAAGATGCATGCGAAACATAAGAAAAGTTGTACAGCAGCAATGTAAAGGCCAGGAAGATACAATTGAAGAATGGACTCAATAATGTTAAGAAGGAAAAAATGTATCTGAATGAGTATGTGTCGAAAATAAAAGAGATTGTTGCCTAATTGTTGATGCCTTGGGGTCTATTGGAGCAGAACAAGATGACGATGACTTAGTGTCTACCATCTTGAATGGCTTAATTGAAGAAGGCATTTGTGACTTTAGTTAATGTATGAGAAAATATCCTTCATTATGAAGAATCCACATCTCTCATGATTACTAAAGACTTGCTTCAAGGTGGAGGAAGCAGAATTGAGCAAGAACATGCTAGTGCCTTCTACTCAAGCTCTGATAGAGGTAGGGGGAGATCGTAGAGAGACACAGTGTTAGTAGAGACAATAGTGGATACTAGCAAAATTACAAAAAACTGTAGCATTTTAAAGTGAGAGGTTCTAAGGCCGAGGAAACTATCGAGATAGGGGGAGCAACAGAGGCCGAGGTGGATGGAAAAACTATAGACATAGTGGAAATCAGAGTGGCTACTTGTTGGCACTCAATTCTCTCACCTCTCTACACCCGGTGACCCAATTCTTGGTGACCAATGTGTGCACGGTGCTTGGTAGGAAGATGATACTTCTTGCACTCTTGGGGGGGGATGCTTGGTAAGCATTCCTACATGTTGCATGGTTGCAGGATCATGTCAAAGACTAACGGAGGGGAAGGGTCCTTGTTGCATGGGTGAAACCATATGAAAATAGGTGGAGGAGTGTGCAGATAGTGTAAATAATAATAAATGAGCACCAAATTAATTAGTAAGACAAAACCATTACAAATAGCCTGGGGATGCACAAACCAAAACAGAGCACTCACTCAACAACAAGACAGCTCCCCTCTCACAAGATAAAATAGCAAGGGGACCATCCCTGCTTCATTATAAAGACTCACCCCTTATAGTTCAAAGGTCCTTCCTACCCGATGGTTCTACCAACCTCCCTCTTATTTCCTAACTGAGAACCTTTTTAAGCTGTTATATTCTATTGGACCTCCTACTCACAACCTTCTCCCCATCCTTGTTGTCTAGACTCTCTCATCTCTTGGATAAGCCCTCTGCTTGGTTGTCGATTGGGGTGACCAGGGTGCCTAGTTACCTGTTGCCTGGGTTAAGCCCCGATTGACTAGAGGTCAATACTCTGCCTCGGATTTGCTTCATTCATGTCCGCAAAAATGTTGAAAACTTCAAGAGCTAGCATACATGAGCCACTCCTCAAAGTTGGAAGATCCTAGAACCCCAAGGTAACGCATTGACACTTTTTTCTTTTACATGGAGAAGAGGGTTGCTGAAGCCCCAACAGGTGGCAGATGAGGCGGAGAAGGCCGAGGTGGAACTCCAAAGTCCCTGGGCAAAAGGTAGGCTTGATGTAGATCTTCACAATCGAGTTCCAGTGGTGGAGGCCAAGAGTGTAGGGCATTAATGTAGATAGGCCAAGAGTGTAGGGTATTAATGCTAATAGGCATCTCATCTGAGTGAAACTGCCACTCCTCCTTCTATTGCTCAATCATCTAGACTATATCTAGGATTGCGAGCCCAAGTATGTGAAATTGTATTTATAGCACTTCTAATATACCTTTGGCTCATACCACTTAAACAATGGTGATCGGAATACCTATAAAAAGTGTTGCCACAGGCTGGTGAGTCATAGTCATTGTGATCTTTAACAACTTCTATACAAGCCAAAGTAAAGCATTGAAATAATCTAGCAAAGTTACAGCGATTGGGTGAGGTAGGCTTTTGATGCCATCCAAAATGCATCATCATTCAAATTTGTATCCTACCCTCTAGCTCTGAGCCTTGATCTTTATTTGTATGTCAAACTCATGCACAACCTAGTCATATAGTGATACTTTGCCCAAAATATTCAAGGGGAATGACGTAGGTTGGTAGTTGGTACATAACTGAAGCACGGCAAGAACTACCTCTTTAGAAATTTGAATTCAAATTTGTGTTCAACATTCTGAAGTCTTGGTATGAGTTGTGTTCGACATTCTTCTTGTACATCCCTCTTGTTTAGAAATCTGAATTTAAATTTGTGTTCAACATTCTTCTTGGTACGATTTGTGTTTGACATTCTTCTCATATGTGCCTCTTGTTTGTCGCTCTTGCTAGTTGTAAGAATTCGACCTCTCTCTCCCTCTACTCCTCTTCTCTATGTAGTGCGCTCTCTCTCTCTCTCTCTAATGGAGCTCCCTTTCTAGTCGCATATCTCCCTCTCTCTAGTTGCATACCTTCCCCTCTCCCTCAAGCGTTCTCATCTCTCCTCTCTCTCCCTTTCTCTCTCGCTCTCTCCTCCCTCTCTTGGTGTATATATATTTCATATACATATATACATATATGTATATAATATAATCCATAATCTAAAATACATGATTAATGAGCTCCTATGGTATATGTGATTTTAAACTTGCATTTGAGTCTTTAGATACTTTCCCTATATATACTTATATAGTAATTATTTTCCTTTAATTGCTTCCTTCTTAATTTCCTATGGTTGTTTACCATGTAAATTTTTAATTTATTGTTGTTTTTTATTTCCTAACCTTCTTACTCATTTGGACTCAGTGAAAATGAAAGGTGCTATCTATCTCCACATGCACCTTTAGTTACACACAACACCCACCAAACCACACCCCCTAACCATTATACACCTCCATCTTGGAGCCATTATGCACTGCCACCTTCTAGCTCTTATCCTTACATCCTCGCACTTGCACCTCACCTCTATAACCCCTTTGTTTTGGTGCATGCCATCCTACTCTTTGCCTTCTTTTTTGAAATTCCTTCAGAGGCATCTCTATTAAGCTCTGGACTCCTTTGGTTATGCTTCACTACATCCCAACTTCCTCCTTCAAATAGGTTCTCTCCTTCTACAAACAACCCATCCCTTCATTCAAGCCTCTATTTGTGTCCACTTGTAACTCGGCTATCAATGCGCCAACTTCTTGTGGGCTTTATTATCTATTTTGTAGCCTTATCTCCTCTGAAATTCTACTACTTACTCCACATTCAAGGTTGTTACTCAACTCGCAAGGTCTCGTTCTTCCCTCTCTTGCAACTGCTAGCACTATGGCTCTCATTGTAGGCAGCTAGCCTATCCACTAGTAGCTTGGTGCTGCTGTCCCTTTTCTATGTGTTGATATAGTAGCTACGGCATTCTGTTGGAGATTTTTGTCGTAACAACTCCTCTTTTACTTTTAGCTTCTCTTCTATCTCTTTTCGCTCACTAATTCCTCGCTAACTGTGGTGTCCTGTTACTTCCATTTTCACAAGCAACCCAATGGGTTGGATGTAACTTGGAGCACAAAAGAGTGAATTTTCTACAAATCTGGGTTTCTTGATGTTAGGGGAGGAATAGGAAATGGATCAACAGAGAGAAAAATCTCATTCTTGTTGAGCTCGAGTGAACCTCTTCATTTAGATTGGCCAGATGGGAAAGAGCACTGCTTTACTGCTTCCTTCCATTGTTTGCAGGCTGCTATGCATAGAGCATGTTCAAAAGAAGGGCGAGCTGATTTTGAACCTGGTATTTGAATACATGGATACAGATTTGAAGTAGTACATGGATCTTCATGGACATAGTAGTAACAGCACCTGGAATTCATTGCCAGTGAAACTGATTCGGGTCCGTTCAATTGTATTATAGAAGCTCATAAATTTGAACTACGTAACCATTTATACTTGACAATTCTGAAAAACAGTAGTTGCAAAGCTCTGGAATTATATATCAGACCACGGCTAATGCAAGGAAATGCTTGGGTGCTATAAAACTAGTATGTGCAATCTCTATTTGGTCTTTCATACACCATAGCCAGTAGTTGTAGAGGATTGACTACAGTAGGGAAAGAATTAAGGCTGACATGTAGGCAATAGATCTGCTGCCACATGGGTAGCAAGTCTTTTTTTAATGTATTTATTGGTGCAGTGTATAGAGTAAGTTGAAATTGGTTTGGCATGCTTTATGTAGTGTAGTATTATGATTTCAAACATGAAAGAAGGGCTTGGTTCAGGAAGTGGTGTCTAGTTCCTACGCTCACAAGGCGGGGGGCTAAGAGGCACCACGACTTAGGACCAAGTTTCTTAGATCTAGTTGATAAGCTGAAGAAATGTATGCTTATTTATTTTTTTAAAGTTTCTATTGTGAGTATGCATATGCATCATTGTTTGTGATGTGCTCTTTCTTTTTTAATGTATTTATTGGTGCATTGTATAGAGTAGTAGTGTAGTATTATGATTTCAAACATGAAAAAAGGGCTTGGCTCAGGAAGTGGTGTCTAGTTCCTATGCTCACAAGGCAAGGGGCTAAGAGGCACCATGACCTAGGACCAAGTTTCTTAGATCTAGTTGACAAGCTGAAGAAATGTATGCTTATTTATTTTTTAAAAGTTTCTGTTGTGAATATGCATATGCATCATTGTCATGGGTGTGCTCTTTCTTTTTTAATGTATTTATTGGTGCATTGTATAGAGTAAGTTGAAATTGGTTTGGCATGCTTTATGTAGTGTAGTATTATGACTTCAAACATGAAAGAAGGGCTTGGTTCAGGAAGTGGTGTCTAGTTAGTGCACTCACAAGGCAGGGGGATAAGAGGCACCATGACCTAGGACCAAGTTTCTTAGATCTAGTTGACAAGCTGAAGAAGTGTATGCTTATTTATTTTTTTAAAGTTTCTGTTGTGAATATGCATATGCATCATTGTCTGTGATGTGCTCTTTCTTTTTTAATGTATTTATTAGTGCATTGTATAGAGTAAGTTGAAATTGGTTTGGCATGCTTTATGTAGTGTAGTTTTATGATTTCAAACATGAAAGAAGGGCTTAGTTCAGGAAGTGGTGTCTGGTTCTTGCACTCACAAGGAAGGGGCTAAGAGGCACCATGACCTAGGACCAAGTTTCTTAGATCTAGTTGACAAGCTGAAAAAATGTATGCTTATCTGTTGTGAATATGCATATGCATCATTGTCTATGATGTGCTCTTTATTTTTTAATGTATTTATTGGTGCATTGTATAGAGTAAATTGAAATTGGTTTGGCATGCTTTATGTAGTGTAGTATTATGATTTCAAACATGAAAGAAGGGCTTGGTTCAAGAAGTGGTGTCTGGTTTCTACACTCACAAGGCAAGGGGCTAAGAGGCACCATGACCTAGGACCAAGTTCCTTAGTTCTAGCTGACAACCTACAGAAATATATGCTTATTTATTTTTTTAAATTTTATGTTGTGAATACGCATATGCATTATTGTTTGGTATGCATGATGTGATGTGATCCTTCTTTTTTTAATAAGTTGATACCAATTTCATGTATGTTGGGCTATGATAAAGTTGTTCCATTTCTTAGATTTAGAACTATTTTTGAATGCTCTTTTGTTTTGATCCTACATATGGTTTAGGGATGGAAGGATCTAAGCATAAGGCTATTGATTTTGAGTTATCTAAAGGACAAGAGAAGTATGTCAATCAGGTCCTTCGAGATGAGCTTCTTGCAGAGATAAATAACATGAGTACAAAGGAGATGGAGATGACCATAGAAAGCACTTCTAGACTGCATACTCTAAAGAGCAAAGTTGTTTTGAATACAAGGCATCAAGTAGAATTGGATCCTAACAAGAAACACTTTGTAGGGATTACAAAATGGGACATTGATGTTATGCTATGGGTAGAAAGCAACATTGGGAATGTCTTGGCTCGGTTTAATGAAGCATGCGCAAGGAACCCAACATTTGCAAATGATATTAATGAGGAAAAGATGCATTTATGGAATTCCTTCTGGGCTAAAAATAAGACAAAGGTTATAAGGTTGGATGTGAAAACCATACTAGCTATAAGTTGGGAGAAAAAGTCAGCAATTGCTTGCGGAAGGGCGGAGGAAGTAGCAAAAGGAGAAGAAAGTGCAAGGATTTTGAATGGAAAAATGCGAGAAGTGCAAGGTAGTGATTCTCAAAAGCTACAGATCAGGGCAAGTCATATAAGCAATGTGTCGTTCATGATGTACATAACTGAAAATGAGATCCAAGCTGGTGAAAAGATAGGTTCTGGCACATATGGATTTGTCTACAAAGTACAACTCACAGGCGCTCTAGGATTATTATAGCATATATGCTATGCTGGAAAGCAATATAAGGGTGACATAGGGGAACGTACACGAGAGGCAAGGAAGGAGGGACAAATGTAAATTCGGCATCCTGTGCTTGTTCGTGTTATTGCAGCAACTCCAGAAGAGCCCTTGTAGACTATCACACCATATTTTAATGGTGGTAGCTTGATGCACTTCATGAGAACTTTACCATATGAGCAAGGCAAGTTTAGGCACTATGTTGATATAGTCCTAAAAAGAGGCAAAGAAATGAAGGCAAGGGCACAAGGAACATTGGAATATGTATGCACAAGGGAGCAAATAGAGCAAATTAACTACTTTAGTTCAAATGTGCACCACATTATGCATGCACTCATTGCTAGATTAGCAAGGTTACATAAGGGTCAATGGATTCATATAGACTTACATCCTGGTAACATTTTGTTAGATTTCATAGCAAATGGTGCATGTAGAGTTGGCATAATTAATTAGGGGATGGCACTAGTTTCTTCAGAGACTAGAAAAGCTTTTAAGGATATGAAGAAGACACCTCTAGAGAGACTGACCAACAATTTACACAAAGGAAGCATAAGAAAGAGCAAGAGCATGCATGAAAGAAGTGGTTTGCACTTGAGCTTCAATGTTTTTCTAGGAGAGGTGTGTATAGCCCTCAGTCAGACATATATGCATTAGGATGGATAATTACAGAGATTATATAGTTTTGGGAAGATGCAATTGGGTATTTTGTACAGTCTCGCCACATGCCTGATAGTGCACCATTAAAGTGTATTAAAAAACATGCCTTTGAAAAGATGATGACTGAGAATTCTATAGAGAGAATAGCACTTATGGATACCTATAGTATCCTATCAACATTTGGATGTAATGCAAGTCTAGCAATGCGGCCCCTTGATGACATGAATGTTGCTTTGAACCTAGCAACATAGAAAGTATACTCAGTCTACCTTTGAATGTTGCTTTGGATGTAATGCAAGTCTAGCAATGCGGCCCCTTGATGAGATGAATGTTGCTTTGAAGCTAGCAATATCTTGTTATTGTATTCATGTGGTGGACTTGTATTCATTTTGTATTCATATAGTAGATTTGTATGAAAATAAATTAAAGTATTTCTTCTCTTGGAAGATGTGTTATACTTGATTTGCAACGCACTTGAAGTGCACATAATTTTATAAGGATAAGAATTCTTATGCTATTTTTTCAGCATGTGTTTAGAGAAAAGAAATTATGTCCTATTTTATGCTCAACTAATAAAGACATAATTTTTTAAACAGGTACTTATCATGGGAAGAAAGAAGAAAGTTCAAGCTCTAGAGAAGAATACAAAAACGATGTCTTTCTTATTACCTTCTACATCATTGGGCACTAATATAAACATGTTTACAACATCAAGTACACCAGAGAATTTACTCTCAAGTTCATCATCCATGAATCATGAAGCAATTTATGGGACTCCTGAACATGCTTTGGGCACAATGCATCATGCTAGAAATCAATGTTCTAGATCACTGCTTAACGATGATAGTGTTAACAAGGATTTGAGTTTTCAAGTCTTGGAAGCAGGGAAGACATGATCACAAAACTGTAATCAAGGGAATGCAATTGGCATTGAAAATTCATCAGCTGGCACATCATTGACAAATAATGAGGTAGTGGATTTAACTGGATCGAAAAGTGGAAAAATGTCAGAAACAGTATCATCAATGTCAACACCAACTGAAGAAGCCATTGAGAATGCATCACAAAATTGCAACTCTTCAAGTAAGTAGAAGACAAAGAGAGCTTGGGATATTCGTAGGAATTTTCAAGAAGATTGGGTAGCCAAATATCCTTGGTTAGACGTAGAACAAGTGGACAGGGGAACAAGTGGACACTGGGGATGCACCAAAGTGGGCCATTTGTAAAATATGCACATGGGCAAGGAAAAAGGAGGCACGATTACAATTGAAGATTGATAAAATTGAGAAGCATTGTGGGAAGAATTACAAGACTATAGAAGGTACAAGTAATGAAAAGAAAGTGATCAAAGAATGGGACAAGGAAAATAACCGCCACTTAAAAAATGAGATTGAGTACAATAAGTTCTTGCTTGCACAAGAGTCTAGCAGAAATAAAAGTGAAGGATCATTGAAAAAGCATTGGGAATGTATCGATGATCAGGTTGATAGAGAAAAGATAGTGCTGTGGATACTACATCGTGGTTGGGAATGCATTTGTACATGGTAGATAACAATAAGAGAAAGCCATATTTTTTACATGTACACAAACTTAATTCAGAATCCAATGCTAATAACTTAGTGCAAGTTTTGATCCAAGCTTTAAAAGAGTATGGAGGCATGACAAAGTCTGAGATGGGGTCAAGAAACTTGTTTGTTTTGCATGTGATGGTGCTTCAGTCTTGCAAGGTTGTCAGAATGGTGTCTCTCTACAAATAGAAACAAAATATGCTCCTTATTGTGTTGGGATACATTGTATGGCTCATCGCACAAATCTAGCTTACAAAGTTGTGTCCGCATTTCCATCAGTACAACGAATCGAGACGTTGGTTAAAAAAAGCTACTCTTACTTTTGCAAGAGTCCAAAAACATACAATCAATTTAGAGTTATTGCAGAAGCATTGGGTACAAAAGGGAGGAACATTTTGAAGAATGTGGATACTAGATGGATATCTTTGGTTCAGTAGTGAAGATTATGGGATGAATACAAGACTTTGGTCTATTTAATGCACATGGAGGCAGAAGAAGAGGTTGAAAAGGCATATATTTTGTATCATAAACTGACCAACATAGATTTGATATTGGGATTGTGTGGAATTATTCCACTTTTAGACAAAATGAATATGTTGAGTAAAATGTCGCAATCGAAGGATATTTATATCAATGAATATGTCAAGGCAATAAAACTCACTAATTTGAGTATTACGATAAGAAGTCAAGCTCCAGTTTTCAAGACGAGAAATTGTTTAAAGATTGGAAAAGTTTAATAGACCTAGATGGGGATTCCTCACTTTTAACATGTGACCAGGAAGGATATGTTTGCCTTCATGCAAACAATCAAGTTTACAGGATGACAAGAGAAAACAAACGACACAAAAGACTACAATACATTAAAAAAGAGGCTTTTTCAAAGAAAGTATAAACAGTGAAAAATGCCCTTAGTGAAGTTGCAAGTGCAGTGGTAGATGAGATTAGAAGTAGGTTTCCACGAAATGACCTAATGGAAGCATTTACCATCATATTTCCACATTTTTGGGTTAATGGATCTTATGAAAGTATCAAAGTAGGTCTAAAGAATCATTTGGATGCTCTCAAAAAACACTTTGGACAGGACATTGACATGGACAATATAAAGTACAATGGTTTGTTGGATTTTGCAAAGCTTTATTCACAGTCTTCCCTTTTTGGAGAAGTCATGCACCAGCAAAGTAATTTAATGGAAAACATTTAAATGCAAGTTTCGATGGTTCGGCTTTGAAATGAGCTCTCTCGTAGTACATTCCTACAAGATAACATTTTTGAGTACTTCAAGCTTGCAAACCTTTATTCTTGGCTCAGTTAAGGATGAAAGGTGTTTTAATACTCTTGGTTACTTGAAGAATAAGCTTCATAATAAGCTAGATGATAACTTAGATCTTAGCTTGAGATTATACTCTTGTTCTTATGATGTTAGTAGCTTTCCATATGATAGAGCATTAGCACTCTGGAAGTCAAGCTGTAAAAGAAAAGGCTATAATTAGCTTTTTTGGACTATTTTTAAACTAGACTTTGAGAATTTTCTTCCCTCATTGGATTTGAAGGATATTCATTATCCTTAAACAATTTTCTGTTTTGCATACTCTACAGTATCCTAAATGCTAGCTATTTCATGTATTTTGAAATTATGTAAAACGAAAAAGACAGAGTTTTCAATATAACTAGTTTTTAGTATATTTGTGAAAATTGAAAGTTTTTTGAATGCCCTAGAATATTTAGCCAAGTAACAAAAATTATAACAAAAGATATAATTCGCCAATTCTTTGAAACTTTTTAAAATAATTTATGAAAAATTTCACCAGTATATTATAATACTATATTTCTATACCTTCGATAAAAACATCCCTGATGACCAGTCGAAAGGATTGGTATACCTCTCTACATCTGATAGGGAATGACATCTTGGTAGTAGTCAGCAATGATGCAAAATATCTAGCAAAAGGAAAAGGTACGATTGGTCTCAAGTCAGATGGAATTGTAAGACAATTGTCTGATGTTTTTTATGTGCCAGATATCGAGAGGAACTTATTGTCCATTTCTGCGATCACGGATCAGGACCTCAAAGTTCACTTCGATAAGAATGGCGCACAGGATTTGGATCTTCAAGGGAAGGTCATTGGTAAAGGTACACAGCACGACAATATCTATGAACTCTCAGCTTTCAAAGCTCGAGCCGATGTGAGCATCATTAAGCTGTGGCATGAAAGCTTTGGTCATCTAAACCTTAGTTCTTTAAAGGAGATGCATAAAAGTGGAATGATTACAGATCTACCAGAAATTACAGATCTGCCCAATGTATGTGAAGCTTGCATGATGGGCAAGCAGCATCGGTAACCCTTTCCTAAAGAGGCCAGGAGGGAAAAGGCTCCTCTAAAAGATGGAGATGGAAGCTTTGGGTGGTTCCTACTAGTTCATGACATTGATTGACAACTACAATAGAAGGATATGGATATACTTCCTGAAGACTAAAGATGAGGCTTTTAGTAAGTTCAAAGAATGGCATGTAATGGTCAAGAAAGAAATGGGAAGGAAGGTGAAGAAGTTGAGATTAGATAGAGGTGGTGAGTTCACATCAAGTGAATTCGAAAGTTACTGCAAAAGTCATGGGATCAAGAGGCAGAAACCCCCGCCACATACACCACAGCAAAATGGAGTAGCAGAGCACATCATCTGCAGGAGTATGATGGAAGGGAAAGATTTGCCAAAGACTTTCTAGGCTGAAGCATGTAACACAACAGTTTACATTTTGAATCGTAGCTACATAAAAACTGTGAACGGGATGACTCTACTGCAGGCCTTTTCTGGTAAGAAACCTTTAGCTGCACATTTCAGAGTTTTTGGATGTGACTGTTTTGTGCATGTCCCTGATGCTAACAGGACCAAAAGGGAACCAAAGAGCTCGAAGTGTATTTTCTTGGGCTATAGTGAGGAGGCAAAGGGTTACTGTCTCTATAATCATGTTACTAAGAAGGTAATAGTAAGTCATGATGTGGTCTTCTCAGAATAGACGCATCAATTGAGGAGGATGCTTCCTTCCCAGACAACCAAGACCAGGATATCCATCCAGTACAACCACCAATAGCAGACTGAACTCCCCCAATAGTGCTTGGGAGGATTCAAGATAAAGAAGAGGAAGAAGAGCCTACAGAACCACAACGACAACGGCCATTCTTGAAGTGGGTAAAGCAGCTTTTGGATGGCAGAGAACCTCCAGCAATTGAGGAGGAACCATCCGAACACCACCGGTCCAAGAGATTAGAGGAGAAAAGAAGGGCACAGGAACACTTGGTCAACTACGCTTTGATGATAGAGGTGATCCGTGCTGAAGAACCCGTGTCTTGAAGAGGCACAGGGTGATGATAGGTGGATGGAGGCTATGCAGTCGGAGTATGGCTCCATAATGAAGAACAACACTTGGGACCTTGTGGATCGACCACCAAAATGCAAGGTAATTGGCACCAAGTGGGTGTACAAGACCAAGTACAAGTTCGACAGCACGTTGGATAAGTACAAGGCCCGGCTCGTGGCAAAAGGATTCGCATAGGTACATGGTTTTGATTATCAGGATACTTTTGCTCCCACAGCATGACTAACCACCATTCATAGTGTTTTGGCTATAACAGCACAAGAAAGTTGACCCGTGTTTTAGATGGATGTAAAATCTACCTTTCTGAATGGTGATCTCAAGGACGAGGTATACGTGGAACAACCACCAGGTTTTGTGATCCTTGGTTCAAAAGGTAAATTCTGTAAATTGAAGAAGGTACTTTAAAGGTTGAAACAGGCCCCACGAGCGTGGTACCAGTGGATTGATGCCTACTTTTTGCAAAATCGGTTCAGGAGGAGCCCATCTGATGCAAATTTGTATATCTACAGAGGAGGCAGGCGTATGATTATGGTCCTTTATGTGGATGACCTTGTCATAACAGGAAACCATGAAGAGAAGATCTCGCAGACAAAGCAGTTGCTAGGAATAGAGTTTGAAATGACAGACCTCAGACTGATGCATTTCTGTTTGGGGATTGAAGTTTGGCAAGAGCCAAAATAGATCTTCATCTCATAGCTGAAGTATGCTGGAGAGATACTGAAGGCATTTGGCTGGCTGAGTGCAAGACAGTTGGCACCCCTATGGAGATTGACGTGAAGCTCTCAAACGAGGATTCATCACCATTGGTGGATGAGCGAAGTATAGAAGGCTTATGGGCAGCTTGATTTACTTGTGCAACACGCGGCCGGACATCAGCTTTGTGACTGGTATACTAAGCAGGTTTTCCAGTAAGCCCTAGGAGAACCATTGGAGGGTTGGGATGCAGGTGCTGAAATACATCAAAGGCACACTTGATTATGGCATCACCTATACCAAGGGCAACACCTTGACTGAATTCTGTGACTCGGATTGGTGGGCAGGAGACATGGACAGCAGGAGATCAGTGATAGGTTATTGTTTCTCACTTGGATCTAGAGCTGTGTCATGGGTCAACAAGAAGCAACCCACAGTTGCTCTTTCTTCTACCGAGACTGAGTACAAAAATCAGCATGTTTTGCTTCTTGTGAGGTAGTATGGTTGAGGAGGATTTTAGGGGACATGGGTGCATTGCAAAACAAGCCTACGCAGTTATTATGTGACAATCAGAGTTGCATGGCAATTGCAAAGAACCCTGTGTTCCATGCTCGCACAAAACACATTGAGATTCAATATCACTTTGTACGCGAGCTCATCATGGATGGAGAGGTTGACTTGGTGTACTGTCCGACTACAGAGAATGCTGCGGATATCTTCACGAAGGCTCTTGGCTTGCTGGAGAGGCATCTTCATCGACTTGGCATTGGGCCGAAAAAGTAAGTTCACTTGCGGGTGGATATTGAGGGGGGGTGTTAGATATCAATGCTCCACTCTCATGTAACTATGTGGGAACCAGCTAACTCTACTTGTAAGCCCCCCATATGAGGAGAAGGCATTTGAGTAGCTCGGTTATCCGGTAGGTCCTAGTTTGGACACCAGATGGGGGCCATGTGTGGCCTGATGGCTGGACGGCTTTAGATAGAGTTGGCACACTACCAACTAGGCTATACGCAAGTGTGGGAAGGCATCCCACAACTGACCACACTGAGGGTAGACAGAGCATTTCTCGGGGCAGCCCACTCTCAGGTTGCGGGGCTCATTTGGAGTCCCAGATGATCTCGAATGGCTCTAGGCCAAACGGAGACTATAGGCTAGTTGCTCTATTCTACGGCACAGTTCTAACGTGTGGTCGGTGGCCTGTTTCGAGACCGAGTCGGCCGTTTTAGGTGGACTGGGTGGGTCTAACCGTGACAACTGGTGGCTATATAAGAGCAAGCCCGTGAAGCCCATCATCATCACTAGCTACAACAACCCTGATTCCTTAGCATCCGGCCTCCATCCTCTACTGTTTCCAGTAGGCCATCGAAGCTTTTCACATAGGAGTGCACGGCTGGGAGGCAGCACCATCTATTGTATCAGTTTTACAGTAATCGAATTTTCGATTCTACATACTATCTACTTTTCTCTCTTGCATACGAGATCCTATTATCTGTTGAGCACAGATGTTGTATTATTTTCTTACATTTCTTCGGATAACATACCTGCAAATGCATTTTATGATGATTGTGCATAACACTAGAAACAAAATGATGTATAATGCATGATTGAGTATGCAAAGCATATCCAATGGGCACAAGACTTTGCACGTTGCTCAACCTAGGTGGTATTGACTTGTGTGCAAAGTAGCATCCCCATCCGATAAGTATTTCTTTGAATAACACACCTAGGATCGTGTTTTTTGATGGTTTTACATGACACTAAGGCAAAAACTATATTTAATGCTCGATTGACCATGCAAAGTATATCTGATGGGCACAATACTTTGTAGGCACCCAAAATTGGTGGTATTGAGCTGCATGCAAAGTGGAACACCCATTCAATAAGTACTTGGTAGGATAACACACCTAAGAGCATGTTCTTTGATGGATGTGCATAACACTAGGGGAAAACGGTGTATAATGCATGATCGACCATGCAAAGCATAACTGATAGACACAATACTTTGCACGCACATCAACCTAGTTGAACTTGACTTGCCTACAAAGTGGCTTCCCCATCCGACAAGTACTTGTTTGAATATCAAACATAGGATTGTGTTTTTTTATGGTTGTCCATGACACTAAGGCAAAAACAGTGTTTTATGCTTGATCGACAATGCAACGCATATCCGATGGTCATAATACTTTGCACACTCCTCAACCTAGGTGTTATTGACTTACATGCAAATCGGTGTGCCCATCCCATAAGTACTTGTTTGAATAACACATCTAGGACTGCGTTGTTTGACGATTGTGCTTGACACTAAGTAGGGTTGTTTTTATCGAAGCTATGCTTATATATTAATATAAAATCTTGGCTAAAGTTTTTAAGATCATTTTTTTAGTTTCACAATATGAGTAGAATGTAGTAATTTTTTATATATTTTCTTTTGAATTTTGAAGAAAAAATGTAAATCTTGGTGAAACTTTAAATTTTTTTGCATATAAGTTTCAAATCTTGGCGAATGTTTTAAACATTTTTTTAAATTAGGGCATACAAACATTTGACACCAATATAAAAGTTTATCTCCTTAATGAAACTAACTTGAAAAAATCATCCATGACACTAAGGCAAAAACGATGTTTAATGCTTGACTGACAATGCAAAGCATATCCAATGGGCACAATACTTTGCACACACCTCCACCCAGGTTTTATTGACTTGCATACAAAGTGGAACTCCCATTCGATAAGCACTTGTTCGAATAACACACGTAGGTCCATGTTTTATTAATGGTTGTGCATGACACTGAGGCACAAACGGTGTTTAATGCTTGATATACCATGCAAAGCATATCCGATGGGCACAATACTTTTCACACACCTCAAAATAGGTGTTATTGAGTTTCACACAAAGTGGCATGTCCATCCGATAAGTACTTGATTGGATAACACACCTAGGAGCATGTTTTTTTATGGATGTGCTTGACACTAAGGCAAAAACCATACTTAATGCTCAATCCACCATGCATAGCATACCTGATGAGCACAATACGTTTCCTCCCTCAACCTAGGTGGTATTGACTTGTTTGCAAAGAGGCACACCCATCCGATAAGTACTTGATCAGATAACACACCTAAGAGCGTGTTTTTTTACGGATGTGCATATCACTAGGAAAAAAACAGTGTACAATGTGTGATCAACCATGCAAAGCATATTCAATGGGTGCAATACTTTGCATGCACCTTAACCTAGTTGAACTTGACTTGCGTGCAAAGTGGAGCCCAGATCCGATAAGTAGTTGTTTTATTAACACACCTAAGACCATGACACTAAGATAAAAACGGTGTTTTATGCTTTGACGACAATGCAAAGCATATCCAATGGGCACAATACTTTGCACGCACCTTAAAATTGGTGGAATTGACTTACATGAAAAGTGGCATGCTCATCCCATAAGCACTTGTTTGAATAACACACCTAGGACCGTGTTTTTTGACGGTTGTGCATGACACTAAGGCAAAAACTGTATTTAAATGACCATGCAAAGCATATCTGATGGGCACAATACTTTGCATGTGCATAAAAAGTGGTAGTATTGAGTTTCATACAAAGTGGTACACCCATTTGATAAGCACTTGGTCGGATAACACACCTAAAAGCATGTTTTTTAAAGGTTGTGCATGACACTGAGGCACAAACTGTGTTTAATGCGTGAAATGCCATGAAAAGCATATCCGATGGGAAAAATACCTTGGACCCACCTCAAATAGGGTGTTATTGAGTTGCATGCAAAGTGGCGTGACCATCTGATAAGTACTTGATCAGATAAGACACCTAGGAGCGTGTTTTTTTACGGATGTGCTTGACACTAAGGCAAAAACGGTATTTAATGCTCAATCGACCATGCAATGCATATCCGATAGACACAATAATTTTCCTACACCTCAACCTAGGTGGAATTGACTTGTTTGCAAAGAGGCACACCCATTTAATAAGTACTTGGTTGGATAACACACCTAAGAGCGTGTTTTTTTCGGATGTGCATTACACTATGGGAAAAATGGTGTATAATGTGTGATCCACCATGAAAAGCACAACTGATGGCACAATACTTTGCATGACCTCAACCTAGTTGAAATTGACTTGCGTGCAAAGTGGAACCCACATCCGATAAGTACTTGTTTTAATAACCCTCCTAGGACCGTGTTTTTTTATGGTTGTGCATCACACTAAGGAAAAAACAGTGTTTATGCTTGATCGACAATGCAAATCATATCCGATGGGCACAATAATTTTCACACATTTTAAATGAGGAGGAATTTACTTACATGAAAAGTGGCGCACCCATCCCATAAGTACTGTTTCAAATAACACATCTAGGACCGTGTCTTTACTATTGTGCATGACACTAAGGTTAAAACAGTGTATAATGTGTGATTGCCTATGCAAAGCATATTCAATGGGAAAAATAATTTGAATATGCCTCAACCTATGAGGTGTTGAGTTTTGTGCAAAGTGACACACCCATACCATAAGTACTTGTTCAGATAACACACCTAGGAGCATGTTTCTTGATGATAGTGCATATCACAAGGCTGAAAATGGTGTATAATGCATGATTGACAATGCAAATCATATCCTATGGGCACAATACTTTGCACCCACCTCAACCTAGGTGGTATTCACTTTTTTGCAAAGAGGTTCCCCCATCCGATAAGCACTTGTTTGAATAACACACCTAGGAGCGTGTTTTTTGATGGTTGTGCATGACACTAAGGCAAAAATGGTATTTAATGCTCCTTGGACCATGCAAAGCATATTTGATGGGCACCGTAATTTGCATGTGTCTCAAACTCAGTGTTATTGAGTTGCATGCAAAGTGGTACACCCATATGATAAGGACTTGGTTGGATAACGCACCTAAAAGCGTGTTTTTTAATGGTTGTGCATGACACTGAGGCACAAATGGTGTTTAATGCTTGATTTACCATGAAAAGCATATCTGCTGATGGGAAAAATACTTTGCATGTGTCTCAACATAGGTGCTATTGAGTTTCATGCAAAGTGGTGTGTCCATACGATAAGTACTTGATCGGATAATACACCTAAGAGCGTGTTTTTTACGAATGTGCTTGACACTAAGGAAAAAACTGTATTTAATGCTCCATCGACCATGCATAGAATATCCAATGGTCACAATACTTTTCTTGTGACTAAAACTAGGTGGTATTGACCTTTTTGTAAAGATGCACACCCATACGATAAGTACTCGGTTGGATAACACACCTAACAGGGTGTTTTTTTACAAGGGGGAAAATGGTGTATGATGTGTGATCGACCATGCAAAGCATATCAGATGGGCAAAATACTTTGCATGCACCTCAACCTATTTGAAATTGACTTGCGTGCAAAGTGGAGGGCCCATCCGATAAGTACTTGTTTGCATAACACACCTAGGACCGTGTTTTTTTATGGTTGTGCATGACATTAAGGCAAAAACAGTGTTTTTTGCTTGATCGACAGTGCAAAGCATATCCAATGGGCACAATACTTTGCAAAAACCTTAAACTAGGTGAAATTGACTTACATGCAAAGTTGTGCACCCATCCCATAATTACTTGTTCATAGAACACATCTAGGACGACCGTGTTTTTTTACGGTTGTACATGATAGGCAAAAATGGTGTATAATGCATGATCGCCTATGAAAAGCATATCTGATGGGCACAATACTTTCCATATGGCTCAACCTATGTGGTATTGAGTTGCATGCATAGTGATGTGACCATACCATAAGTACTTGTTCGGATAACACACCTATGAGCACGTTTTTTGACGGTAGTGCATAACACAATGATGAAAATGGCATATAATGCATCATTGACAATGAAAAGCATATCCGATGGGCACAATACATTGTGCACACCTCAAAATATGTGGTATTGACTTGTGTGCAAAGATGTTCCATGATCCAATAAGCACTTGCTCGAATAACACACCTAGGACCGTGTTTTGGGAAGGTTGTGCATGACACTAAGGCAAAAATGGAATTTAATGCTCCCTCAACCATGCAAAGCATATCCGATGGACACGATAGTTTGCATGCACTGCAACCACAGTGGTATTGAGTTGCATGCAAAGTGGTACACCATCCGATAAGCACTTTCTCAGATAACACATCCAAAAGCATGTTTTTTAATGGTTGTGCATGACACTGAGGCACAAGCGGTGTTTAATGCTTCATATACCATGCAAAGCATATCCGATGGGCATAATACTTTGCACAAACCTCAACCTAGGTGTTATTGAGTTGCATGCAAAGTGGCATGTTCATCTGATAAGTACTTAATTGGATAACACACCTAGGACCATGTTTTTTTATGGTTGTGCATGACACTAAAGCAAAAATGGTGATTTATGCTTGATCGACAATGCAAAGCATATCTGATGGGAAAAATACTTTGCACGCATCAAAAACTAGGTAGAATTGACTTACATGCATACTAGGTGGAATTGATTTACATGTAAAGTGGTGCGCCTATCCCGTGAGTACTTGTTCAAATAACACATCTAGGACCATGTTTTTTTATGGTTGTGCATGACACTAAGGGAAAAACGGTGTATAATGCATGATTGCTTATGCATAGCATATTCGATGGGCACAATACTTTGATATGCCTCAACCTATGTATGGGTAAGGCAACTCTACGACCATGATAACCAGATGCCTATGCCGTTGAGCAGCATGTAGATGGACCAAGGCGGTCTCAGAGAATCGAGGAGCAAAGGAGGGCTTCTGGTCACATAGTCAATATGGCCTTGATGGCTGAGATTATTGCAGAAGTAAAGGAGCCTGTGAGTTTGGAGGAAGCACTTCAAACTGAGATTGGAAAAATGCTATGCAAGTAGAATATGATAGCATCATGAAGAATGAAACTTGGGAGCTGGTAGATCGACCACCTAATAGAAAGGTTATTGGCACCATGTGGGTTTGGAAGGTAAAGTACAAGGCTGATGGGACTTTGGAAAAGTACAAAGCCAGCTTGGTTGCACAAGGATTTTTGTAGATTGAAGGGTTTGATTTTCAGGAATCTTTCGCTCCGACTACTAGAATGACCACTATTCGCATAGTACTATCTGTGGCTGCTCATAAAAAGTGGCCAGTTTATCAAATGGATGTTAAATCAGCATTCTTGAATGGTGAGCTCAAGGAGGACATGTACGTGGCTCGGCCACCTGGGTTTGAGGCCCCCCATTCTGAGAACAAGGTATGTAAGCTAAAGAAGGCTCTATACGGGGTGAAACAAGCCCCAAGAGCATGGTACCAATGGATAGACAAATTCTTTCATAAATTAAACTTCAAAAGATGTGCCTCAGATGCTAACTTGTATGTGTATAGGAAAGGTGGAAAAGCTGCTATTACTGCTCTATATGTGAACAATCTCCTTATTACAAGTGACTATAAAGACATGATCTAGCATACTAGAAAGGCATTGAGCATGGAGTTTGAGATGACAGACTTAGGCTTGATGCACTACTATTTGGGGATTGAAATCTGGCAAGATCCAGGCAAGATCTTCATCTCTCAACAAAAATATGCAAGGGAGATCTTGAAGGAATTTGGTATGTTCGAGTGCAAGGAGATAGCTACACCTTTGGAGGTAAATGCGAGGTTGTCTATAGAGGATGCCTCACCACTAGCAAACATCGGGGGGTACAAGAAGTTGGTCAGCAATCTCATCTATCTGTGCAACACCAGACCGGACATCAGTTTTGATGTTGGTGTTTTGAGCAGGTTCTCCAATAAGCCTCGGGAGAATCATTGGAATGTAGGGATGCGGGTGCTTAGGTATGTGAAGGGCACTCTTGATTATGGCATCACCTATGGTACAAGAACTTCCTTGGTTGGTCATTGTGACTCAGATTGGGCTGGAGATGTTGATTCTAGAAAATCAGTTTCTGGATATTGTTTCTCTTTAGGTTCAGGTATCTTCTCTTGGATTAGTAAGAAACAACCAATAGTGGCATTGTCTTCTACCGAGGCTGAGTACAAGGCAACATGTTTTGCTGCATGTGAAGCAGTGTGGCTGAGGAGGATCTTATGACACATGGGAGTGCAAGAGGATGAGGCAACTGTGCTGAGCTGCGACAATCAAAGTTGCATGGCCATTGCTAAAAATCCAGTGTTTCATGTGCGCACAAAACATATAGAGATTTAGTACCTTTATGTGCATGATTTGATAGAGGATGGGATAGTGGAATTGGTCTACTATCCAACACAGCAAAATGGAGCACATATCTTCACCAAGGCACTCAGGAAGGATCAGCTTCAGGGTCATCTTTCGAGACTCGGCATTGGGTCGAGAAGGTAGTTCACATATGGGTGGACATTGAGGGGGGGTGTTAGATATGCTCAATGCCCCACCCTCCTGGTAACCACCAGTGGGCCAAGGTGCTCAAGTTGTAAGGCCCCCATATGAGGAGAAGCCATGTGTGAGCCCAGGACACTAGAAATGCGGTTTCCTTGGAGCCTGCATAAACTGACTTACCAACCCAACAGCATAGCTCAAATTTGGCCTGGTAATAGTCATGTAAATCAAACTTCCTACTATGCATCTGCACATAGTAGGGTCTTCTAGAAGCTCACCTACATCTGCGCTCAGCTTCACATTCTGCTCCAAAGGAACTGAAATAGGCTTACAGCCTATCATCCCATATTTGGATAGCATGTCCAGTCCATACTGCCTCTGCAAGAGCTGTATCCCACTTGGTGATCTAATCACCTCAATGCCCAAGAAATAACGTACCTCTCTTAAATCCTTCATCTCAAACTTCTGTTCAATAGCATTTTCACATAAAGGATGTCTTCATCACTATCACCTGTGATGATCAAATCATCAACATAAATGACAAGCAGCATAATACCCTTCTCTGTTTTTCTCACATAGAGTGAGAAATCTGCCTTGGAAATCTGAAAGCCAATAGTAACAAGATACTGTCCTATCTTGTTAGACCATGCTGTAGGTGCTTGCTTCAAGCCATACAAGGCTTTCTTCAACCTGCAGACAAACTCAGGATGAACAGCATGCACATAACCTGGTGGCTGCTCCATATAGACCTCTTCTTGCAAATCACCATGCAAGAAGGCATTCTTTACATCCATATGATGTAAAGACCATCCCTTTGATGCAGCCATAGCAATGACTGCTCTTATAGTCACCATCCTTGCAACTGGACTGAATGTTTCTTCATAATCAATGCCATATGTCTGTGCATACCCCTTGACAACTAAGCTTGCCTTGTATCTATTCACAGAACCATCTGCATTGTGCTTCACCTTATAAGCCCATTTACAGCCAATTGCATTCTTGTCTTTAGGCAAAGGCACCAATTCCCATGTAGCATTTGCATCCAAGGCATCCATTTCTTCATCCATGGCTTTCTCCCATTTTTCATTTCCCATGGCTTGCTCAAAAGAAGTGGGTTATGGTTCCTGTATCACTTTGACCATATAGGCATAGTGAATGGCCATAAATCCATCATATTTCAGCCTATCCACAGGATACCTAACCCTGGTAGACCTACGCAATATAGGCTCACTTCCAGGTGCTCCCAAAACATCCCTGGTCTTCCTTACTTTACAACAGAAGGAATACCCAACTCATCATCAATGCTCTGTTATGAGCCACTGGATTCACCATCCACACAAGAGTGACCTGCATTCACATCAAACATGGGCTGATCTACCTTCTCTTTTCCTTTTCGTGATACCTGCATACCACTCTCTGCATTGCTTTGAGGAGATTCTCTTGATCTCAAGCTGCTTGTCCATGGTGAAGTATGTGAACCACTGCTAGAGGACACTCCAGGTCCACTAATATTTTGTGATTGCTACTGTGAATTCTCTGCAGCATTACCATTTTGTGCATCTACATCAATCATTACATTTACTGGTTTATACCAGCTGCTCATCTCATCAAAAACAACATCTCTGCTCACTGTGAACTTACGTGTAGAAGGGTTATAGCATCTATACCCTTTCTGCTGTAGAGAATAATCAATAAAGTTGCACTTCTCAGCTTTTGGATCCAACTTGGACCTCAACTCATCTGGCACATGAACATAGGCAATGCAACCAAAAATTTTCAAATGAGAAATGTCTGGTTTCCTACCAGTATACATCTCCTCTGGCGTCATGCCATGTATTGCTGCAGTGGGAGTCCTGTTCATTATATAAACTGCTGTAGCAACTGCTTCAGCCCAATAATAATCTGGTAGATCTTTTTCATTTAGCATGGCCCGAGATACCTCTCCAATATGCCTGTTTTTCCTTTCTGCAATTCCATTTTGCTGTGGGGTATGACTGCATGAATATTGTTGCTTTATTCCATGCTCCTACAAGAACCTTGCGAACTCATTTGAGAGGTACTCTCCCCCTCCATCTGACCTTAGGCATTTTATTTACAGGCCTGTTTCTTTTTCAACCATAGCTTTGAAAGCTTTGAAGTGCCCAAACACTTCACTTTTCTTTTTCATAAAATACACCCAAAGTTTTCTGCTGAAGTCATCAATAAAGGTGACAAAGTAATGACAGCGTCCAATAGATGTAGCTTTAGTAGTCCACACATCAGAGTGGATTAATTCCAATGGCTTCTTACTCTCTTGAACATGCTTAGGAAATGGTTTCCTTGCCTATTTTCCAAATTGACAGGCTTCATACACCTTATGCATTTCTGCAACCTTGAATTTAGGCAATCCTGCAACAATATTTTGGGCCTGCATTGATTTAAGTCGCTGTATATTAACATGACCAATGCGTTTGTGCCAGATATCAATATCTGCAACTACACCGGTCCCATGTGCAAACATTGCTGCACTCAATTCAGGCATGTCCACATCCAACGTAAACATCCTGCCCTTCTTCTTTCCTTTTGCTATCAAGCGACCGTTATTTTTCTTATCCTCAACAAAGCATCCATGAGGATTAAATCTGACCTGCAAGCCCTACTCAACCATTTGACTAACAGAAACCAGGTTCTTGGTGATGTTCGGGACATGAAATACATCAGACAAGTATTTCTTTTTCCCATCCTGCATAGACAAAGGAATTTTGCCAATCTGCATAATAGGATGTGCAGTATCATCACCAGTCTCCACAAATCCTGGTTTCCATTTTCCTTGCATCCTGCATCCATTCAGCATGACCTGTCATGTGGTTTGACGCACCTGAGTCAACATACCACACATCATTGCTTTCTTCTGCACTTGTCACAGAATTTGTCATATGCTGTACCATAAACAAATGCTCATTTCTGTCATCACCCTATCTACTAGAGGATGCATAATTGCCTTGCTACAATTTTCCATTCATATTGTCATTCTGCTTTTTGTAGCAGTCTTTAAACATATGCCCCATTTTACCACAGTAGTAGCATTCAACATTGCTGTTTGCATTTTGGCCTCTCTGCCATCCACCACGACCTCTTTGGCTCCCCCTGCCTCTAGAGTTACCACGTCCTCCTGCATAGGACTGGTTTTCTTGAGTTTGCTGCATATTTTGATTTCTACCACGGCCTCCAGATCAGCCTCCTCTACCTCTGCCTCTACCCCTTCTAGCATTTGAGTAGAAGACAGTTTCTTTTGAAGTTCCTCCTAAAGAGGATGCACCACCATTTCTCTGCTCTTCAGAAATTAGAAGAGCAATCAACTCCTCAAAATCAAGAAATTTTTCACGGACGGCAATGGATGTCCGGAACTATGCATAATCCTTTCCTAGACCATTCAAGGTCACAGAAACTAAATCGTCATCATCCACTGGCGACCCAATGGAAGCAAGTGCATCCGCAATTTTCTTCACCTTCATGTGGTAGTCATTGATGCTCATATTTTCTCTCTGCACATTGTGTAGCTCCTGCTTGAGCTGCATTTTCTTGGCCTTCGTATTTGTGCTGTACATTTTAGCCAAAGTATCCCATGCCACCTTTGGCGTACTTGCATCCTGAATATGCACAATCATTGAATCTGAAATACTGATAGATAGCCAGTACATAACTTTTCTGGCTCTCTCATGCCATCCTTTAAATGCCTGCATTTCCTGTTGATTGGGAACATTAGGAAGAACTGGTTCTTCTTCATTTCCTGTAATGAACTCCCAGTACCCTTTTCCCATAAGGAAATTCGTCATTCTAAACTTCCATGCTTGGAAGTTGTTCTTGTCAAGCTTTTCAGTGACAATCTGTGAGAGAGAATCAGATGTCATTACAGAACACTGCAAAATATTCTGTCACTGCAAAAAACACAGCTTCTGCCTCACAAGGGCAAATCTGCAAAACTGACGATAGTGGTATTTCACCACACAGTCACTTCCTAGTGACGATTTTGCATCAACAGGCAACAAGTATGATTTTGCAACTCCCAATATCTCTGCACATAGGCATACGATGCAATTTCTGTGGCAACTTTTCACCAACCTGCAGAACAGTGGTCGCATAGCAAAAACAGGGCCTTTTTCTGAGTGCCTGCAGAGAACTTCCGCCTCCAAAATGGGCCTCGAAGACCTCGAAGCAGCATATAATGCCCTCTCGCCACACCGCGAAGGGCGTCTCAATCTGAGACAGTGCACTCTTGCACTTCCGACTGTGCTACCTGCAGAGATTTGCTCCCAAACTCAAAAAAGGAAAGCAACACTGGTCCTCTTACCAGGACACTGCGAACTTGGTTTGCTTTCTTGAGCTCCTTACCACGAACAAGGCTCTGATACCATGTGAAGATAGTGGGAGAGAGGGAAGGAGTCTCACTTAAGGCTTTCTCACAATCACAATGGGAGAATACACACAAAAGTGGAGGCTAAGAATAGTTTTCCTCTTCTTAGTTGTGAAAGCCAAAAGAACTCTAGTACAAAGAAATAGAAGAACCCTATATGTGGGTCTCAAACCAAACTCAACTAACTAAGGTGGCTTACTAACTGAGCCACAAACTAGAGTAGATAAGGATAGCTATCATCCAGCTATTATTTGTGGGTGGTGTATCAACCGCATCTCCAGCTAACAAGTTGGTGACATAAATACACAACAGTCAACCTGGCATATCGTGAGTGGAGCTCGATATCTCAACAATGGAATCACTATGTAATGTTGGTACACCTATATGAATCCCCAAATCTCCCACTAGCCGATCAGGCCATATAGCCTCCTTGCTACCCTCTGTGGCTGCAACATACTCAGCCTCTGTGGTAGACAAAGCAACACAATTCTGTGTGCGAGACATCCACGACACTGCACCACCTGCAAAGGTGAACACATAACCAGAAGTGGATCTCCTACTATCCACATGCCCTACATAGTCTGAATCTGTGTACCTAAGTACATGCATGTCTCCTCTACCAAAGCAGATGCGCATCTCCTTGGTACCCTTCATGTACCTCATGATGCACTTAACTGCCTCCCACTGCCTCTTTCCTGGATTAGCCATATACCGGCTAACAACTCCCACTGCAAATGCAATGTCTGGTCTAGTAGCTATCATAGCATACATAAGACTCCCAACCACTGATGCATAAGGAACATTGGCCATCATGGCCCTCTTCTCATCTGATTTGGGACTATCTATATGACTCAGTTTCACATATGGAGGCAATGGAGTACTCGCTGCCTTCCCCCCCTCCATATTGAAATGCTGCAATACTTTTGTAACATACTCCTTTTGTGAAATCCAAAGGAGTTTCTACTCTGATCACGTGTGATGCGCATACCAAGAATATCACCTGCAAGTCCCAAATCCTTCATATCAAAGGCCTCATGCAACTTGGCCTTTAATGCATCTAGCTCATAAGTATTCTTGCTAGCTAATAGCATATCATCCACATATAGTGCCACGATTATCAGGCTATTATCCTTAGCCCTTTTAGTGTAGAGGTAGTGATCAATTTCACTCCTTTTAAAACCTTGGGACCGAATGAAAGCATCAAACTTCTGATACCATTCTCTAGGTGCTTGCTAAAGACTATAAAGACTCTTCTTCAGCTTGCAAACTAAATTCTCTTTTCCCTTTTCTTCAAAGCCTTCCAGTTGCACCATGTAAATTTCCTCATGCAGATCCCCATGCAAGAAAGCTATCTTGACATCCATCTACATAAGCTCCACACCTTCTGCTGCCACTAGTCCAAGCATGCATCTAAGTGTGGTCATCTTTACAACCGGAGAGAATATCTCATCAAAGTCCACACCCTTCTCTTGCTTGAAGCTGTTAGCAACCAAATGGGCCTTGTGCCTAGGCACATCATCACCTGTGACCTTCATCTTGTAGACCCATTTACATGGCAATGCTTTCTTTCCATGTGGTAAAGAAACCAAGTCCCAAGTCTCATTCTTCATAAGTGAACTCATCTTTGATTGCATAGCATACTCTCACTTGCATTGATCCTCATGCATCATAGCCTCTCTATATAGCAAGAAGGCTCCCGCAATCAGTAAGCATCACATATTCTACCCTTGGAACAAACCTATCAGGTGGTCTAGACACTCTAGGTGATCTTCTCAAGGGCATTTTAGCTTGCTGTCCCACCTGCATATCAGCCACATTTGGCTCATAATTTCCACCAATAGATGATCCATCATCTACCCTTGATTGTATACTTGTGGGAGTACTTGGTGGTACCATTTCTTGCACCTTTGGTGCATGGATAGCTTGCTGTCTATCAACATATGCAGGTGGATTCACGTCCTAGAAAGTGATTCTCCTCATTTCCACATCCCTCATGGATGCCTTATGCATCTTCTTCTCATTGAAGACTACATCATGGCTATGTATGATCTTCTTTGCTTCTCGATCCAGAGACGATAGCCCATCTCTCCACTTTCACCATATTAACCTAGAAAGATGCATTTCCTTGAATTAGGATCTAGCTTCTTTTTAAGCTCTTTTGGCATATGTGCATATGCCTCACACCCAAATATGCACAAATGAGAGTAAGAGAGCTTCTTGCCACTCCATGCCTCTTCAGGAATACCACCATCCAAACTTTCACTAGGTGATCTATTGACCACATGCACTACAATCTTCATTGCCTCAGCCCAAAAACCACAAGAAAGACTTGCATTGGAACGCATGCATTGCAACCTTTCTTGAATGGTATGGTTCATCTTTTCTGCAATTGGATTTTGCTCTGGAGTATGAGGGGATGTGAGCTCCCTCTTAATCCCATGTGTATCATATAAATGCTGAAAGTCACGAGAGAGATACTCTCCACCATTGTCAATCCATAGGCATTTAAGCGTTCTACTTGACTGATTCTCAACCAAGGCCAGCCATTTCTGAAATACCTAGAACACATCACTCTTTCGAGCTGTAGCATAAGCCCACACTTTCCTAGTTGCATCATCAATGAATGTCACATAGTATTTAGCCCCGCCTAATGATCGTGTAGGCATGGGACCACATACGTCTGAATGCACCAAATCAAGCTTTTCAAACTCTTTCTTTCCCCTTCTTTTATGGGATGATTTAGTCTGCTTACCATAGAGACAGTGATCACAAAATTCAAAATACGAGAAACTCAAATGCGGTACATAACCCAAACAGCATAAGAGTTTCATTCCATTATGGCTCATGTGCCCCAACTTGCAATGCCACAAAGAAGTACTTGGCTGCTTGGTTATTGCAACAACATGATCAAATACCCCTGATACATGTAAGGGATACAAAGTCCTACACTTGGCACCCCTGGCCAAAAGCATAGAGCCCTTCTGAATTTTCCAACTCCCAAAACCAAAGTTGGTATGAAAACCAGCATCATCTAGCTGACCCATTGAAATGAGACTCTTGGTCAGCTTAGGCACATGTCTCACATTTTTCAATATAATTGCAGACCCATTTGCAAAAGAAAACTTTATGTCACCTACTCCCACTATGTCACATGCATAGTCATTTGCACACAACCTGTCTTTCCACTGTCATAAGTGGAGAACCATTCCCTATGGGGAGTAACATGGAATGAAGCACCAAAATCCAAAATCCAATCGTGGGAATATGCATCATCTGAAGTGGTAAGCAACTCTGTAGATAAACTAGACATGAAGAGAATGTCATTGTCACTATCATGTGTGACTGCATTGATCTCCTTGATCTTCACTTTTCCTTTGTCCTCCCTTGGACTCTCTTCCTTCTGATTTGCACCCCAATTTGCATTCTTTTTCTTATCCTTTTGCTCTCTTTTTAGCTTGTAGCAATCCTTTTTCATATGGCCCTTCTGTAAGAAAACAATACAACATCCGAGTGCTCAACAGATAACAGGATCTCGTATGCAAGAGAGAAAAGCAGATAGTATGGAGAATTAAAAAATTTGATTACTGTAAAACTGATACAAGAGATGGTGCTGCCTCCCAGCCGTGCGCTCTTGTGTGAGGAGCTTCGATGGCATGTTGGAAACAGTAGAGGACGGAGGCTAGATGCTAAGGAATCAGGGTTGCTGTAGCTAGTGATGATAATGGGCTTCACTGGCTTGCTCTTATATAACCACCAGTCGTAGTCGATTAAACCCAATTGGGAGACTGACCCAATCCACCCAAACCAGTTGACTCGGTCTCGAAATAGGCCACCGACCACAAGATAGAACCATTCGGCCCACAGATCATCTGAGGCTCCAAACGGGGCCCACAATGGGCTGCCTCGGGAAATGCTCTATCTACCCTTAGTGTGGTTAGTCATGGGATGCCTTCCCACACTTGCATGTAGCCTAGTTGGTAGTGTGCCAACTCTATTTGAAGTCATCCAGCCATTAGACCACACATGGTCCCCATCTGGTGTCCAAACGAGGACCTACCAAATAACTGAGCTACTCAAATACCTTCTCCTCATATGGGGGGCTTACAACTAGAGTTAGCTGGTTTCTGCATAGTTACACGAGAGTGGAGCATTGATATCTAACACCTCCCCTCAATGTCCACCTGCAAGTGAACTTACTTTTTCGGCCCAATGACAAGTCGATGAAGATGCCTCTCTCGTAAGTCTCTTCCTCCAAGAACCTTCGTGAAGATGTCCGCAATATTCTTTGTAGTCGGAGAGTACACCAAGTTGACCTCTCCATCCATGATGAGATCGCGTACAAAGTGATATTGAATCTCAATGTGTTTTATGCGAGTGTGGAACACAGGGTTCTTTGCAATCGCCATGCAACTCTTATTGTCACATGATAACTACGTAGGCTTGTTCTGCACTGCACCCGTCCCCTAAAATCCTCCTCAACCACACTACCTCACAAGAAGCAAGACATGCTGATTTGTACTCTACCTTGGTAGAAGAAAGAGCAATTGTGGGTTGCTTCTTGCTGACCCATGACACAGCTCTAGATTGAAGTGAGAAATAGTAACCTGTCACTGATCTCCTGCTGTCCACGTCTCCTGCCCAATCCAAGTCATAGAATCCAATCAAGATGTTGCCCTTGTTATAGGTGATACCATAGATGTATTTCAGCACCCGCATCCCTGCCATCCAATGGTTCTCCCGGGGCCTACTGGAAAACCTGCTTAGTACACCGGTCGCAAAGCTGATGTCCGACCACGTGTTGCACAAGTAAATCAAGCTACCCACAAGCCTTCTATACTTTGATTTGTCCACCAGTGGTGATGAATCCTTGTTTGAGAGCTTCATGTCAACCTCCATAGGAGTACCAACTGTCTTGCACTCAGCCATGCCAAATGCCTTCAGTATCTCTCCAGCATACTTCAGCTATGAGATGAAGATCTATTTTGGCTCTTGCCAAACTTCAATCCCCAAACAAAAATGCATGAGTTTGAGGTCTGCTGTCATTTCAAACTCTCTTTCTAGCAAATGCTTTGTCTGCAAGATCTTCTCTTCATGGTTCCCTGTTATGACAAGGTCGTCCATGTAAAGGACCATGATCATACACCTACCTCCTTCTCTATAGTTATACAAATTTGCATCAGATGGGCTCCTCCTAAACCCATTTTGCAGAAAGTAGGCATCAATCCACTAGTACTATGCTCATGGGGCTTGTTTCAGCCCGTAAACTGCCTTCTTCAATTTATAGACTTTACCTTCTAGACCGGGGATCACAAAACCTAGTGGTTGTTCCACGTATACCTCCTCCTTGAGATCTCCATTTAGAAAGGCGGATTTTACATCCATCTGAAACACAGGCCAAGTTTCTTGTGCTGCTATATCCAAAACACTGCGAATTGTGGTTAGTCGTGAGATGTGGGAGCAAAAGTATCCTGATAATCAAAACCATGTCCCTGTGCAAATCCTTTTGCAGAGCCTTGTACTTATCCAACATACCGTCGGGTACTTGGTCTTATATACCCACTTGGTTCTGATTACCTTGCATTTTGGTGGTCGATCCACAAGGTCCCAAGTGTTGTTCATTATGGAGCCATACTCCGATTGGATAGCCTCCATCCACCTATCATCACCCTGTGCCTCTTCAAGACACTTGGGTTGTTCAGCATGGATCACCTGCGTCATCAAAGCATAGTTAACCAAGTGTTCATGTGCCCTTCTTTGCTCCTCTAATCTCTTGGACCGGCGGTGTTCAGATGGTTACTCCTCAATGGCTAGAGGTTATCTGCCATCCAAAAGCTACTTTACTCACTTTGGGAGTGGCCGTTGCCGTTGTGGTTCCACATGCTCTTCTTCCTCTTCTTTATCTTGAATCCTCCCAAGCACCGTTGGGGGAGTTTGGTCTGCTATTGGTGATTTGTACTAGATGGATATCCTGGTCCTCGTTGTCTAGGAAGGAAGCATCCTCCTCCAATTGATGCAACTATTCTGAGAAGACCACATCGTGACTTACTATTACCTTCTTGGTAACAAGGTTATAGAGACAGTAACCCTTCGCTTCTTCATTGTAGCCCAAGAAAATACACTTCCTACTCTTCGATTCCCATTTGGTCCTGTTAGCATCAGGGACATGCACAAAATAGTCACATCCAAAAACTCTGAAATGTGCAGCTGAAGGTTTTCTTACCAGAAAAGGCCTACACTGGAGTCATCCCATTCACAGCCTTCGTGTAGCTATGATTCAAAATGTAAACTACCGTGTTACATGCTTGAGCCCAAAAAGACTTTGGCAAATATTTCCCTTTCATCATACTCCTGCCCATTTTGCAGATGACGCACATCTTGCGCTTTGCTACTCCATTTTGCTATGATGTATGTGGTGGGGGTTTCTACCTCTTGATCCTATGACTTTTGTAGTAACTTTCGAATTCACTTGATGTGAACTCTCCACCTCTGTCTGATCTCAACTTCTTCACCTTCCTCCCCATTTCTTTCTCGACCATTACATGCCATTCTTTGAACTTACTAAAAGCCTCATCTTTAGTCTTCAGGAAGTATATCCATATCCTTCTACTGTAGTCATCGATCAGCATCATGAAGTAGTAGGAACCACCCAAAACTTTCATCTCCATCTTTCCACAGAGGTCTGTGTGAACAAGCTCTAGAGGAGCCTTTGCCCTACTGGCCTCTTTAGGAAAGGGATGCCGATGCTACTTGCCCATCATGCAAGCTTCACATACATCGAGCAGATCTGTAATTTCTAGTTGGTCTGCAATCATTCCACTTTTATGCATCTCCTTTAAAGAAATAAGGTTTAGATGACCAAATCTCTCATGCCACAGCTTAGTGTTCTTCACATCGGCTTGAGCACTAAAAACTGAGAGTTTGTAGATGTTGTGCCATGTACCTTTACCAATGACCTTCCCTTGAAGATCCAAAATCTGTGCGCCATTTGTATCGAATTGAACTTTGAGGTCCCAATTTGTGATCGCAGAATCGGACAAGTTCCTCTTGATATCTGGCACATAAGGAATATCAGGGACAACTGTTTTATAACTCCATGTGATGAGAGCAATCGTACCTTTTCCTTTTGCTGGACGTTTTGCATCATTGCCGACTGCTACCAAGATGTCATTCCCTATCGGACGTAGAGAGGTATACCAATCCTTTCGACTAGTCATGTGGCGTGATGCACCACTATCAATAATCCAATGTCCATCCGTAGGTACATGAACTGCCTCCGTGCAAATCTCCTCCATTGCTATGAACAGCTCTACTAGTACTACCTACGTGATGTTGCTGGACTCTTTCTTTACTCTGTTCTTCTCATCTGCAATCTTCTTCCGGCACTCATTATGCTTGTGCCTTGCCTTGTTGCAATAGAAGCACTTGATCTTCTTCTTTTTCTTTTTATCATTAGAAGAAGATGGGTTATTAGAGTCCTTACCCTTGCCTTTCTTTGATCTAGCATAGAAAGCCGAATCTTCTCTAGTCCTCATCTTTTGACGCATCTCCTCCTCCAGAAGCATTGCACTGAAATCCTCAAAGTTGAGGGGTGGATTTTTGTTCTGCATATTTGGTGCTATAACAAGACCGTCATCCTTTGGTGGGAGAATCCGTATGCACCTTCATGCTAGATTCTCGCTAGTGATGGTGATGCCAATCGCAGTCATTTGATTTGCATAGATTCTTCACCTTGGTGATGAACTTCTCTGCCATTTCAGACTCAGAAAGTTTCTCGTTCACAAATTGAGTCTCCAAATTCTAAATCCGCATCTGATTCATGGTCTTGTACTAATTTTTCAAGACCGTCCATGCCTCCTCCGCTGTGATGACATGTTGAATTAACGCCATGATAGAATCACTTACACTGCAGATAATAGAACACAACGCATCTAGATTTCTTCTTGTCCATGCGAGAATCTCATCCGCAGTTGGTACTATCTATTGTGCTGCATTGGGTGGATTCGGTCTCGGAACCGAACCCCAGTAGCAATATCCCAAAGCTTGTATGCACTTAGGATGGTCTTCATCTTGAACTTCAAAATTGGATAGTTAGTGCCATCCAACTTTCTACTTTTGTTGAATGGTGGGATTCGTAGTCTTGTGGGCTGGGCCATCTCTCACAATCTTCTCGCAAATAGAAACACACTACCAAATCTTCTTGCTAGAGCCTAAGCTCTAATACCATGTAAGAAAACAATACAACGTCTGTGCTCAACAGATAACAGGATCTCGCATGCAAGAGAGAAAAACAGATAGTATAGAGAATCAAAAATTTTGATTACTGTAAAACTGATACAATAGATGGAGTTGCCTCCCAGCTGTGTGCTCCTATGTGAGGAGCTTCGATGGCATGCTAGAAATAGTAGAGGACGGAGGCTGGATTGTAAGGAATCAGGGTTGCTATAGCCAGTGATGATAATGGGCTTCACGGGCTTGCTCTTATATAGCCACCACAAGTAGTCAGTTAGACCCAATTGGGAGACTGACCCAGTCTGCCCAAACTGGCCAACTAGAGGTCGGTCCCAAAATAGGCCATTAACCACATGATAGAACCGTGGCACAGAATGGAGCAACTGACCTATGGTCACCGTTTGGCCCACAGCCATCCGAGATCATCTGGGGCTCTAAACGGGCCCCACAACTCGAGAGTGGGCTGCCCGGAGAAATGCTCTGTATACCCTCAGTGTAGTCAATTATGGGATGCCTTCCTGCACTTGCATGTAGCCTAGTTGGTAGTGTGCCAACTCTATCTGAAGCTGTCCAGCCATCAGGCCACACATGGCCCCCATCTGGTGTCCAAACTAGGACCTATCGGATAACCGAGCTACTCAAATGACTTCTCCTCATATGGGGGCCTTACAAGTAGAGTTAGTTGGTTCCTGCATAAACACTTATTTCATTAATTTTGGACTCATATGTCTACTTTTGGACTATTCCTTAAAATCCTTCCCAACTGAAAAGTTTACTTTATGAAACTGTCGTTCGAGAATCAAAAGTTTACTTTCTGGCACTATCATTTTCACATAAGACATTTCAAAATATCTCTCTACAATGTTGTACAAATAATGCAAAAACTACTATTAAATCCTAAATTTGTATTTCTTGTTTATAAGAATCATATTCTTAAAATAAAAAATTCGAGTTATTAGTTTAAATCCATGAAAAACCATGCTATTGAGGATTCACAACATTTTAAAAATGTATACGTAAGAGACCTGTAAGACTCTTTTTACTTTCAATGCAAAAAACTATAACACTCTTGAATATTCAAGAAATTAAAAGGTTTATATACACATGAGACATGATGGAAGCCTCTTTTGTACTCCAAAAAATAGCAATAGCTATGCTTGCAATTTTACATTATCATGTCATAAGTTTTACAACAAATATTGCTCTGGATGAGTCTTTGTACAAAGGATCTCCTGTGGCCTTTTCAATAATTTAATTTTTCCTTTACAATGAGTTTAGTACAAATGGGCGATCCAAACATTTGCTTGTTTGAATGTCCTTTTCTATCATGATCACAGAAATGAGCGATCCAAACATTTGCTTGTTCAGAATGTCCTTTCTGTCGTCACTTGTCGCTTGGGTGCCATCTTCATTCACTCTCATCTGACAACCACCACCACCTTCACTCTTTCTCGATATTTGAATGGTGTTATCATGGGCATTCTTCATTTGCACTATCTCCTTCTACTTCCTCCCGGGCGAGCATCTTTGTGAACTCTGTAATGTGCGTAATAATTGGTTGCGGTAATTTTATTTTGTCTTCTACATCATACCCCATGTGCTTCTTTGTTTTCTTTGACCTTGATTTCCAGGATACTATGACTGTCTCTGTGGAAAGTCTTGAAATTGCTTCATGGTTTGGGACCCATTCCTTTTTCAAACAACTACTATACAATGTACTGTTATCTTGGTTCTCCTTCCTGCCCCTTGGCTCATAGCATACCACTGTAAATGTTGTAGCTCTCCCCCGGTCATCCATGCTCACGTCAACTACTTTCGCAACCCAAAACTTCATGTTCTCATGTTCATCATCCGATGGTCGAACTGCAACAAAACAATGGACATCTATGTCTATTTGTGGCATAAACTCTCTCTTCTTGGGTTCACAATATGGACGTGGGAGCAACGATTCAAACTCATTTTCAAAGAGACCACATGCTGGACGCAAGTCATTACCAACATTTGGCCAAAATAAAGGCCGTTCTGCCTTAATATCATCTTCTCGCATTTTTGCAAGGTCCTTTATCAATTGGTAGGTCTTGCTAATTACAACAGTAGTGTGTTCCTTCCAAGAGGGCTTCCAATCAGGAAATCTCTGGAGCATTTCCTCTTTGTATGCAATAAAAGCTTTTAAGCCTTCTATTTCACCTTTGGATTTCTCGCTGAATTCTTTTATAGGAGCCCATGTTGGATGCATTTCTTTGCTCGGGATTGAAGTTAAGAGAGAGTAAGGTTCTTCAGGTTCCCATTTTGTATCAAGAGAATAGTGTTGCCATTGCATCACTGGTTTTTCATCCTTTAAGAAAAATAAAAAATAGTATGGAGCGCTATGACCAATCAGGGCATCACCACCTTTTTGTATGAAAGGTAGAATAAAGCTCTTCCAATCATACATCCTCTCAACCATTGAGCATATTGTTCCTTCCTTACGGCCACCAACTTGCCTCCCACATTTTCTTATCAAGTCATCCATTGTCTCCATGTCCTTGTGTTTTAGTTCTCTTGAAACTGTTCTAAATACCTGATCGATATCCTCATGTGTGTGCCCAACCAACAAAAACCCAACTTCAATCTCATTGAAGATTCTATGAGCGATTAGCATTGAGCAAAATGCAAAGAAGAGTACATTCTTATTCTCTCGTCTGCAATTGTCTGCTTGTATTCTCAAAGTTGCTGGTAGGCGACCTTTTTCTACATGTACATTGTGAATTGCCTTCATAACAGATGTTACAACTTGATTGCTATCGTGTAGATGCAAGGAATCAATCCATATGTCTACAAAAAACTTAAATTCGTGCACTAACACTCCACATAGATGTGTCTTTAAAAAGTATTTGCCTTGTAGCTTAGGTGGAGTGTTAACGAATCGAGGTAATGTTGTTGTATTTTGATCCATACCATCTACAATAATGCACATGTACTCATTTGGGTGAGAAATAGCTTGCTCCTTCCAAAATGCATATTTTATTCTAGAATGTCGAACAAGTCCATGATGAAATTCTCTCTTTCTTTTGTAAGCTTCTTTTTGTTCTGGAGATGTTGCACTCTCAAGTGCTCGCTTTAGATCATCACAGTCGTTGCACTTTGATATTTTTTGCCTCTTTGGGATTTTAACATGTCCAAAGCTTTTTTTCCAAAGAGTATACAAAGTATGAAAAGATGCCGGTGCATGCCCTCTTTGCCTCTGTGTTTCTCCAATAGAGTTAAATACTTCCTTATTTGTCAAACCTATCGAAAGATGCATTTCTGATAGGTGGGGTTGCGGTAAAGCATTTTCATAAATGTAATCTTTCAAAATTGCTGTTGCCACAACCGTTGAGGCTCTTGTTTTGGGCCTTCCTATGTTTCCATGAATGTTAAATTTAACTCCATACTTTGCTTTATTAGCCAAATTCCAATATGTGCCATGTGATAATCCTGTAATAATGCGATATGCATTATTGCATATACTTTTTCCATTTATAAGAGGCCTTATTTGATGTCCTGAACTTCGCCTTCTCTTATCATTTACAAGAAAGCAAGACAATCTCATGAGTAGGTATTCATTTCTTCTACTTCCTTTCCTTTGCCAGACATGTTCTCTACAACCCTTGATGTCATGTAAGTTAATGGATCACATACATGTATGCTTACAGCATGTAGATCGCATTGCTTTTAGCATAACATCTTCATTCATTACTTTTATTCTCTTTGGTTGCTTTTCTGGATCTGCTTGCACTCGTTGTCTTTTCATGCATCTGTATGTCCGTTTTGGGACCTTCTGTACATTCTTATTTGGATTTGTGTAGTTCTCCTTGTAAGATTTATTTGTCACGTTGTTTTCATGAGATGTTGCATCCTTGATCTTATCACTCTGACAGTCAAATACTGAATATTCCTTTGTTGATGTCATCCTTGCTTTTGATACATTCGTCAAACCATTTGTAACATTTACAAGTTCACAATCAAAGTCAAACACCGAATAGTCCTTTGTTGATCTCATCCCTACTTTTGATACAATCGTAGAACCACTTGTCACAATGGCATTAGAGTGTCCCGAATGATCTTCAAACTCATCTATTCCTGAGAGAACATCACTCATTGATGCACTTTCTATGGATTTCATAACTCCATAGTCTGTGGTGATAGAGTGTCCAGAATGATCTTCAAACTCATCTATTCCTGAGAGAACATCGCTCATTGATGCACTTTCTATGGATTTCATAACTCCATAGTCTTGAAACTCCTCTACTCCAGAGAGAACATCACTCATTATACTATCATGCATGATTTCCATAATTCCATAGTTACCTGCTTTGACTCCAAGAACTTTATCAGTATCCATGAAGCCATCCATGCTTGAAGATATAACACTTTTGACATCTTTGCCCAAGTTCTCAATGTGCATGAACTCATCCACCCCGGATAAGGCATCACTTGTGAAATATTTTTCTTTCTCGGTACCAATGAACTCATCGACTTCTGATAAGACGTCAGTGCTATCGTTGAGTGCATTGGAATCATCCATCTCTGAAGGAATAGAGCTTGGTACATTGGCATATTCTTTCAATTCTTTGATGTTGTAGTATACATTATGTTTATCATTAAAAACCACATGCCGAGTCTTTCCAATCTTCAAAAATTGCATGCTCCATCTCAAATCCTTACCTACCTCATAGTAGGGACCATCCAATGACATTGAGTTATCATCCATACCATCATCAGTAACTTTTTGAATTCTCATCTGCGCAAATGTCCAGTGTTCAACTTGTTCAAATCCCAAGACTTGACCTTTTGCTACATACTTATTTGTAAATGATAACATTTGTAAAATATCTCCCACTCTAAAATCCAAAGATATGCACTTTGTATTCCTGATGACATGTGTTGGATAAGTCTCATCTCTGTCCCATGCAATAAATGCTTTGTTGGAAGTATTATAGGGCATAACATCTCCAAGGATTTCCATATCCCCACACTTATGCTTTAGCTCAACATGTGCACTAAGAATCCTTGATACGATAACTGCCACCTTATCTTCGCCAAGTCTTCTAAAGTGACAAATAGAATTTGGATCACTTTCATGGATTGTAGCAAATGCAACTACTTCTCTTTTGCAACATAAAATCACCTCCATCCCTACAATAAATTTTGTAGCCATCTCCTTTGTGAGTTTCCTTTGCAAACAAGCTGTAACAACCATTATAAAGAACATTAGTCTCTTCTCAATAATCTACTTTATTAATGATTTAAAAATCCAGAACGTGTTTGAAAATTTAATTAAACACTAACCAATAACAACCGTAAACCAATAACAACCCTAAACCATAAACCAAAACAACCCTAAACCCTAACTCCCAAACCCTAAACCCTAAACCCTAAACCCTAACCCCCAAACCCTAAACCCTAAACCCTAACCCCCAAACCCCAAACCCTAACTCCCAAACCCTAAACCCTAAACCAAAACCTAAACCCTAACTCCTAAACCCTAAACCCTAACTCCCAAACCCTAAACCCTAAACCCTTAACCCTAACCCCCAAACCCTAAACCCTAAACCCTAACTCCCAAACCCCAAACCCTAAACCCTAACTCCCAAACCCTAAATCCTAAACCCTAAACCCTAACTCCTAAACCCTAAACCCTAAACCCTTAACCCTAACCCCCAAACCCTAAACTCTAAACCCTAACTCCTAAACCCTAAACCATAAACCCTTAACCCTAACCCCCAAACCCTAAACTCTAAACCCTAACCCCCAAACCCTAAACCCTAACTCCTAAACCGTAAATCCTAAACCCTAAACCCTAACTCCCAAACCCTAAACCCTAAACCCTAAACCCCAAACCCTAATCCCTAAACCTTAAACTCTAACTCCCAAACCCTAAACCCTAACCCCCAAACCCTAAACCCTAAACCCTAAACCCTAAACCCTAACTCCTACACCCTAAACCCTAAACCCTAAACCTTAACTCCCAAACCCTAAACCCTAAACCCTAACTCCCAAACCCTAAACCCTAAACCCCAAACCCTAAACCCCAAACCCTAAACCCTAAACCTTAAACTCTAACTCCCAAACCCTAAACCCTAACCCCCAAACCCTAAACCCTAAACCCTAACCCCCAAACCCTAAACCCTAAACCCTAAATCCTAAACCCTAAACCCTAACCCCCAAACCCTAAACCCTAAACCACCAAACTCTAAACCCTAACCCCCAAACCCTAACCCTCAAACCTTGAACCCTAAACCCTAACTCACCAAACCCCAAATCCTAAACCCAAACCACGAAATCCTAAACCTTAAATCCTATGAGTGTTTTCAAGTAATATCATTTATTTAAGTAATAGTTTTAATTAGAATTCATAAGTAATAGTGGAATTGATAGTTGGGAGGGTGGTAGTGGGAGAAAGGGAGAGTGGGAAAGTGGAGAAAGGGAGTGTGGGAGGGTGGTAGTGGGAGAAAGGGAGAGTGGGAGAGGGAGTGGGAATGGGGGCAGTGGGGGTGGGGGTGGGAGGATGGGAGTGGGAGTGGGAGAGGGAGTGGGAATGGGGGAGGTGGGGGTGGGGGTGGGAGAATGGGAGTGGGAGTGGGAGAGGAAGTGGGAATGGGGGAGGTGGGGGTGGGGGTGGGAGAATGGGAGTGGGAGTGGGAATGGGGAAGGTGGGGGTAGGGTGAGGGTGGGAGTGGGAGTGGGAGGGGTGGGGAGTGGGAGTGGGAGGATGGGAGTGGGAGAGGGAGTGGGAATGGGGGAGGTGGGGGTGGAAGTGGGAGGGGTGAGGTGGGAGGATGGGAGTGGGAATGGGGGAGGTGGGGGTGGAAGTGGGAGGGGTGCGGTGGGAGGATGGGGGAGGGAGTGGGAGTGGGGGAGGTGGGGGGGGTGGGAAAATGGGAGTGGGAGTGGGAATGGGGGAGGTGGGGGGGTGGGAAAATGGGAGTGGGAGTGGGAGTGGGAGAGGGAGTGGGAGGATGGGAGTGGGAGGGGTGAGGTGGGAGGATAAGGGTGGGAGAGTGGGAGTGGGAGTGGGAATGGGGGGGGAGGGGTGGGGGTGGGAGGATGGGAGTGGGAGTGAGAGGTGTAGGTGGGAGGATGGGAGTGGGTGGGAGAATGGGAGTGGGAGTGGGAGTGGGAATGGGGGAGGTGGGGGTGGGGTGAGGGTGGGAGTGGGAGGGGTGGGGTGGGAGGATGGGAGTGGGAGAGGGAGTGGGAATGGGGAAGGTGAAAGAATGGGCGTGGGCGTGGGAGTGAGAATGGGGGAGGTGGGGTGGGAGGATGGGGGTGGGAGTGGGAGTGGGAATGGGGTGGGAGGATGGGAGTGGGTGGGAGAGAGAGAAGATAATCTAATAGAGAGGCCAATGGGAGAGGAGATAATGTTATAGAAGGACCAATGAGAGAGAAGCACTTAAAACCCTAGTTTTTCTTATATATACTCTCCTTCTCTCATTATTTCTCTCATTTCAACAAGGAAGAGCAAGAGGAGAAGCAAAAAGAGGAGGAAGAGCAAAAGCAAGCACAAGCAAGCACAAGCATCGATTTCAACTTTTTTCCAGGTACTTTTTTTAAAATTTGTATTCTTTGAAATTTTATTATAGAGAGAGAAAAGTGAAGGAAAGATTTTTAGAGAGAGAATATAAGAGAGAGAGTCTTGCTGCCTCGGCAGCAAAAGAGAGAGAGAAAGAGAGAGGGAGAGAGAGGAGAGAAGGGGGGGGAAAGAGAGGGGAGAGAAAGGGAGGGGGGAGAGAAGGGGGAGGGGGGGAAGAGAGGGGAGAGAGGGGGGAAGCCGCGAGGGGGGGGAGAGAGAGAGGGGAGGGGGAGGCCGCTGCCGCGGCAGCAGAGAGGGGGGGAGGGAGGGGAGGGAGAGGGGAGGGGAGAGGGAGGGGGGGGGAGAGAGAAGGGGGGGCGGCGAGAGAGGGAAGGGGGGGGGGAGAGAGAGGGGGGGCGACGAGAGAGAGGGGGGAGAGGGAGGGGAGGGGAGGGGGAGAGAGAAGGGGGGGTCGGGGGCGGCGAGAGAGAGGGGAGGGAGAGAGAGAAGAGGGGGGGGCCGCTGCCGCTGCCGCAGCAGCGAGAGAGGGGGAGGGGGGGGAGAGGGAAGGGGGGGCGGGGGCAACGAGAGAGAGGGGAGGGGGAGAGAGAGAAGGGGGGGGAAGCTGCGAGGGGGGGGAGAGAGAGAGGGGAGGGGGAGGCCGCTGCCGCGGCAGCGGAGAGGGGGGGAGGGAGGGGAGGGAGAGGAGAGGGGAGAGGGAGGGGGGGGGAGAGAGAAGGGGGGGCGGCGAGAGAGGGAGGGGGGGGAGAGAGAAGGGGGGGCGGCGAGAGAGAGGGGGGAGAGGGAGGGGAGGGGAGGGGGAGAGAGAGAAGGGGGGGGGCTGCTGCCGCTGCCGCAGCAACGAGAAAGGGGGAGGGGGGGGAGAGGGAAGGGGGGGGCGGGGGCAGCGAGAGAGAGGGGAGGGAGAGAGAGAGAAGGGGGGGGCCGCTGCCACTGCCGCAGCAGCGAGAGAGGGAGAGGGGGGGAGAGGGAAGGGGGGGGGCGGGGGCAGTGAGAGAGAGGGGAGGGGGAGACAGAGGGGGGGGCGCAGAGAGGGGGGAAGCCACGAGGGGGGGGAGAGAGAGAGGGGAGGGGGAGGCCGCTGCCGCGGCAGTGGAGAGGGGGGGAGGGAGGGGAGGAAGAGGGGAGGGGAGAGGGAGGGGGGGGGGAGAGAGAAGGGGGGGCGGCGAGAGAGGGAGGGGGGGAGAGAGAAGGGGGGGCGGCGAGAGAGAGGGGGGAGAGGGAAGGGAGGGGAGGGGGAGAGAGAGAAGGGGGGGGCCGCTGCCGCTGCCGCGGCAACGAGAGAGGGGGAGGGGGGGAGAGGGAAGGGGGGGGCGGGGGCAGCGAGAGAGAGGGGAGGGGGAGAGAGAGAGAAGGGGGGGGCGCTGCCGCTACCACGGCAGCGAGAGAGGGGGAGGGGGAAGAGGGAAGGGGGGGCGGGGGCAGCGAGAGAGAGGGGAGGGGGAGAGAGAGAAGGGGGGGCCGCTGCCGCTGCCACGACAGGGAGAGAGGGGGAGGGGGGGGAGAGGGAAGGGGGGGCGGGGGCAGCGAGAGAGAGGGGAGGGAGAGAGAGAGGGGGGGGAGAGGGAGGGGAGGGGAGGGGAGGGGAGAGAGAGAGGGGGGAGCCACTGCCATTGCCGCGGCAGCGAGAGAGGGAGGGGGGGGAGAGAGAGAAGGGGGGGCAGGGAGAGAGAGATGAGGGAGAGAGAGAGAGGGGGGAGAGGGAGGGGAGGGGAGGGGAGGGGAGAGAGAGAGGGGGGAGCCGCTGCCACGGCAGCGAGAGAGGGGGAGGGGGGGGAGAGGGAAGAGAGAGGGGGGGCCGCTGCCGCGGCAGCGAGAGAGGAGGGGGGGAGAGAGATAAGGGGGGGCAGCGAGAGAGAGGGGGGGGAGAGGGAGGGGAGGGGAGGGGAGAGAGAGAGGGGGGGCCGCTGCCGCAGCAACGAGAGAGGAGGGGGGGGAGAGAGAGAAGGGGGGAGATGCGAGAGCGAGAGAGAGGGGGAGGGAGAGAGAGAGAGGAGGGGGGCCGCTGCCGCGGTAGCGAAAGAGAGGGAGGGGGGGAGAGAGAGAGAGAGAGAGGGGGGAGAGAGAGAGAGAGGGGGAGGCCGCTGCCGCGGCAGCGAGAGGGAGAGGGGGGAGAGAGAGAGAGGGGAGGGGGGGGGAGGTCACGGCAAGTGAGAGAGAGAGTGGGGAGCGCAAGTGAGAGAGAGGGAAAAGGTGAGGAGAAAGGGAGAGAGAGAGAGAGAGGGGGGAAATGAAGAGGAGGGGAGAGAGTAGACTAAGATGAGAGGTAACGTATACTAGAGCAGAGAGGAAAGAGAGAGAGAGAAGAGTGAGAGAGATGAAAATTTAGAGAGGGAGGACACGAGAAAGTACGATCGAGATAGAAAATCTTACCAATGAAGAGGAGAAATGAGTGGGCGACGATCGAGACAAGATAAAGGAGCTACGATCAATGAGGCATATGAGAGGAGATTGGTATGTGATTTAGTCGAAACTTAAAGAAACAAAACTATAAACCTTGGTGTTTGATGAAAATTTAGAGAGGAAGGGCACAAGAGAAAGTATGATCGAGATAAAAAATCTTACCAATGAGGAGAAAAAATGAGTGGGCGACGATCAAGAAGAGATAAAGGAGAGATGTTTTGATGGAAGAATTTGGGAGCTACGATCAATGAGGCATATTAGAGGAGATTGGTGTGTGATTTAGTCGAAACTTAAACAAACAAAACTATAAACCTTGGTGTTTGAAAAGAGAAACGTGTGGAAACTAGAATTTCAAATTTCCCGCCTTTTTTTAAACTATGAATCCTTGTGTTTGAAAAGATAAACGTGTGAAAACTTGAAAATTGTGATAAAAGACAACCTTGTGTTTCAAAAGACAAATGCGTGGATGTGAAAATTGTGATAAAAGACAACCTTGTGTTTCAGAAGACAAACATGTGGATGTGAAAAGACAAATGTATGCTAAAAGCAAAACTTGTAGAAACTTGAATTTTAAATTTTTCTTTGTTTTTGAATTTAAAATGAGTTTCACTTTCATTTTTAATTTACTAGTTTAATTTAGACTATAATGCATTTTGTTTTGGAATATAAAAAGTATAATTTTAATTTTATTACATTTTAAATTAAAATTTTAAAAGTAGTTTAACTTACATTCGTTATTATTACTTTAATTTATTTCTTTTTAGGGAGAATTAATATATTCTTCTAGGTAAATATTAAATTTTTAATTTTAAGTCTTGTTTTCTTTATTTTACGTTATTTTTTCATAAACTTTAAGTTAAACTACTTTATAGTTTTTATTATTTAAATTCAAATTTATTAAGATTTTAACTTCTTATTAATGTGAATGTAGGTAAATATTAAATTTTTAATTTTAAGTCTTGTTTTCTTTATTTTATGTTATTTTTTCATAAACTTTAAGTTAAACTACTTTATAGTTTTTATTATTTAAATTCAAATTTATTAAGATTTTAACTTCTTATTAATGTGAATGTTCAATTCTTATGAGTTGTAAGTAAATTAGTTTTTGAAAATATAAATTTTGTCTTTTTTAAAATGAGAAGGGGAAGGGAGAGAGAGAGAAGGGGGGGGGGCCGCTGCCACGGCAGTGAGAGAGAATGGGGGGGGAGAGAGAGAGAAAGGGGTGGGAGGATGGGAGTGGGAGAGGGAGTGGGAATGGGGAAGGTGAAAGAATGGACGTGGGCATGGGAGTGAGAATGGGGAAGGTGGGGTGGGAGGATGGGGGCGGCAGCGAGAGAGAAGGGGGGGAGAGAAGGGGGGAGAGAGAGAGAAAGGGGTGTGAGTTTAAAAAAGATAAAATATAAATTTTATCTTTTTTAAACTCACAACCTTAGTGTATTAAAAAGAATAATGGAAAATAGATTATTTTTTGCTTTTAATTCGCAACCTAAGGATATTAAAAAGAACAATGGAAAAGAAATTATTTCTTGCTTTTCTTCGCTTCGACGGTTGGTGTAGTCTAGATTAGCATAGATTAGTTTGTCCTTAGAGGAGAGAACTCCAAAAAAACCAATCAAAGCCATGCTCAAAATTTCCCGACTAGTTCCTAATCGGAGTCAGTCCATTCGTTCACATTCGGTTTCACAGTCACAACAACCCTACCATTTAAGCAACGATTAAGGTTTTTAAACTTTCAAGATGATTGAAAGTTGTATCAGTGGACATGACAGATTACAGTTGTGGAAGTTGACAGAGCATTTTACACTTATATCAGTTGCGGGAGTTGACAGAGCATTTTGCACTTATATATGACAGACTTCAAATTTGTATTCAGAGATCATTGTAAATCCTTATTTTTTTTCACATTTATGCTCTAAGCCTTGTAAAGCCTTTTAGGCTATTCCCAAAGCATTTATGCTCTAAGCCTTGTAAAGCCTTTTAGGCTATTCCCAAAGCATGAAATTGATACTTATACGATTGGGAAGAATAAAAACTTGAGGTGTATTAATGGGACTCATTGTACTTTTGATTTTTCAAAGTAATTGTAGTTTGTCAAAGTACTTAAAATTTGTGTTGTGCTTGAATACAGGATGGATCTTGAGGCTACAGCATTTGTCAATGGTATGACACTGAAATACAATGGAAGAATTTATGCCCCAAAGGACTTCACAAACTGGACAGTTGTTGACACAACAAAGAAAGCATGGTTCTTGGTCTTAAGTAAAGGAAATCTCATTCTAGTGATGACAAAGAGAGAGTTGGAGAAAGATGAGTGCGCATCAAATGTATCTTTCTCAAAGAGCAATTTGATTCAAGGGGGCACCTTAGTAGGAATAAAAATTGAAAAAGACAGCAGTACAATGATGATTTACACAAAGTCAAGAATGAGCAACAGATCGTTTCTTCTTTCTAAGAAAGATGCAATGCACTTTGTGATGCCGCCGCCAAAAGCACCTAGATTTCCTGAATTGGTTCCTGCATTGGAGATCCTTCAACATGTGTGGGAGGAATTTCCCATTGAGGAAGCAAGAAAAATGCAGTCAAAGATTATCCTTGAATACTTTCAGGGTGTCATCCAACAAGGTTCAACTTCATTGGAGGGACCTAAGGTGCAAGAATCCACACATGAGAAAGGAAGTGATGAGACACGCCATGTAGACCTGGTTCATGGTAATACAAATGAGAGAGGAAGTGGAGTGGATGAGACAGAACACATTGTAGCAATGGATGAGGGTCTTGTACACGTGGATGCTTACAAGGGATCTACATCTGAGACAGAAATTGAATTGGTGGAGACCGGACATGCACATGCATCTCAGACAGAAATTGAATTGAGTGAGACACGACATGCATCAGATAAGACAGGACATGCACACACATCTCTTGTTCATGGTATTACTCACTTAGATGGTGTAACTCATGAAGTTGATGGAATAATAGAACAAGTGAAGCCCTTAAGTATACCTGAAGTTGAGGCAATAGAAGAAGAAGTAGGGCGATCTAAAGCAGTTCACATTGAGCCCCTAAAAAATAAACCTCGACGTCAAATGCAAAAGGCAAGTACTTCATGAGCTACAGTTCCAAGTCCTATAACTGGAAAAAGAGGTCGTTCATATACAAAGAAAGGGCAAAGAAGAGAAGAGGAAGAACATGAAGAGGATGCGGAGGGTCTTGAAATGGAGTCAGATCTAGAAGCAGAAATGTTATCAATGAAGAACCTAAATCTTCGCTTGAATGAGGCTGTGACAGATGAGGATCCAGGATATATATGGGGCCAGAAGACTCAAGTTATACATGCTTCAACAGTGGTCAAAGCAAGTGTCTTCACCAACAGCAGGACCTTAGATACAGCCTATGCTGAAAAGATTTTTCAGGCTTTGATTGATGGAAAAAAACCAGTTGTTTCTAATTTGGTACTCCGTCCAAGAAAATTTTGGCCAGTCATGGGAGATTATAGTCAATCCATCAATTTCTCTCAGCCTATAGATTTTGAGATGCAATTCACTAAGCTCCTCGGAAAACAAGTTCCCTCACTTCAAGAAGGACAGAGTTCAGTGAATGATCCAGAACGACATATAAGGGATGCCAAGAGAAATTTCTTAGCTCATTGTACATTTGAGGCAATAGATGGTCAGCACTATGCCTATGCTTGTAATGAGCACTCTAGAGATACAAGAAAGGAGAAATTACTTATCAAACCTTCGCGAGTGTGCCTCAATTTCACTACTATTTTGCATGCATCTGTATCTTCAAGAATGAGAAAAAATATTTGATTGAGTCAGAAAGACTTAATCATGACATTTATGTACTACGAAAAATCACCTCCACTTCAGAGATGTTGCTCAAAGCTAGGACCATATGGAAAACTTTTAATTCTCCTTTGACCACTCTCAAAAGAACTGCAACTAAAGTGGAAGCGGATAATCTTGTTGACTTCTACACATGCTTGAGTGCCATTGTACCAAGGGGAAAGCAGGAAAGAGCAGAGGTGATTACAAGCTTCAAGATAGTAAGGGATTGGCAAGACTACACAAGCATACTTTTCCATAGTGATGAAGTTTTTCATCAGATCAAAGATGTGTGTCTTGCATGTGAGAAAGGAGATGTTACATATGAGGCTCCATCATTGATTAAAGAGAAGGCAAAGAAGATTGAGAAAAAAGAGATGACAGCTTGGATGTGGAGGCCTTTAAGAAACCTACCAGACAAATACGCAAGTCTTGCTGCAGAGAAATTAATGTCCAAAGAATGGTTTTTTGGCAAAAAGGATAAAGATCATTGCATGGAAGATTGCATCATCCAACAGGTCAAGCGTGATGCAGTAAAGAGTGCAATTGAATATTTATTGGGAGAAAAAAATATTCCAATTAGCCAATGTAAAATTGATCATAACATTGTGAGGCAGATGGCATCAGCTTTACCGTCAGCTAAACAGAAGGCTTGGGCTCTGAAATTAGTCCCTCTAAGAGAAGTGACATTCCGGAAAATGTGTATGCATATGCACAAAAAGTCATCAATAACCACACTCTCAGAAAAGAAAAAACTTTGAACAAGGGCTTTTATTTCATACATGAAATCATTTCAGAGTCTGGAAAGAGTGTTGAGTGCAAGGGAGTTTCATTGAGTGATTTTTTGTCCGACGACACTGCTTGGGAGAGACCTCAGCTTTTCTTTGTCTATGAAATATCACCAGATGACATCCGTCAACTCCTTGATAGAATATTACCTACCACCATTGGTAGAGTGGGACAATGTAATATAGTCATATTTGCTGATAAAGATGACAAGGAACAAATGTCTGCTACTCTAGAAAAACAATATGGCAATGAGCTCAAGATTTACAATGGGATATACTCAAGAAAAAGGGACAAGAGAGAATGCGGTCTCAAGATACAGAGTCTAGAAACCTTTTTCTTGTGCATGAAGAGCCCTTACAATGATCACTCCTTACAAAACAATATAAGAGGGAATGCAAAGAGATTGCAACTACTGCTGGAAGAGCATGAAGCTCCAAGTCCCCTCCATCGCAATGCAAATCACTATGAAAGGCCAGCAAAAAGTGCTGATCTTTTAATTAGTATGATGGAATTTTTGCTACCGTCCGGATGGGAAGTCACATTGTGCCAAATGGGACATCTGTTTGAAGCTCTTATCAGAAAAGGACACAATGTAAATATTATTGAGAGCCCTGCTTGCTTGGAATACCTTGATACCATGGCTTCTCTCACAATAAAGTTTGATAAGAAAGGTCCGATCTCGCATGAAGAGGATGACATAGAGATGATCATGTATGATGAGAGCAAGAAAGATGATGAAAATGATCAAAGCTCTGGATATAATAGTGAGGACACCAGCGATAGCAAGGAAGCAGAAGAAGATGGATATGACACTGACCTTGCCTCTAAAGGTTACATAAAAAGACCACGAAGATATGTAGAGGTATGAAGACTTATGTTTAATTTTCTTTATTCATTTAAAGGTCTTTTTAAATTTATAATTAAATTAAAATTTTGAATCTCATAATTATTTTATCCTTTTATAGGAGAAGGGAGAGGAGGAGGATGAGGAGGACATAGCTGGAGCAGAGAATATAGAAAGCTCATCTCAAGAAAGCAAAGCTGCTCTGGCTAGCCATCGGATGACTCTAGAAAATAATCATACATTGCAGCAAATGGAGAAGTCATTTCAAGTTAGGTTTCAAGTTCGAGAACAACCGCTTACTTTTATATTCGATGAAGAGGACATTTCAATCCTCATAAACTTCAAGAAAGAGGTCAATGACAAGGTTATAATAGCCATCCTCAGGTTTGACACAAACTTTTTACTGACTTTATGCTTTTGTATTTCCATTGGATCAAATGAACTAATATTCTTTTCTTTTTATTGCAGTATGGTTTTACAACAGCTTCCGCTATATATACAAAGATGTGCATATATGGTCGATCCTCTTGTTTCTAGTGTACTTAGCAATAAGCAGAAGACCATAGACGATGTTTTTAAGTGGTTGCAACCTATTGATTTGACTGCGGTGCGAGTTATCTTTACCACATATCACGAGGAGTGAGTATCAATCCCTACCTAGCTTATCTCTTACATTGTGGAGGATTATATCAAATAATAATTATTCTTAATTGATAATGCAGCTTGCATTGGAGCTTGGTAATTGTGGACATCTTAGCCAAGCAATGCTTCTTTGTCAATTCAATAGCATCTATCCATGGCAGTGTGTCAGAGTAAGTATAACCTACTTGTGTCATAATTATGTCAATGAGATGCATCCTATGCAATGCGCACATTCATTTATGTTTTCTATTTTGATGTGTAGATCTGCTCGAAAGTTGGTAAGTGCTATAGATGCACTTATGCAAATGGAGGGTGACTTGGAAGATCAAATAGAGTATGTAACATGCCCTGCAGCGAAGTAGAATGATGACCACAGTTGTGGGTGGAGAGTTGGATATAACTGCTTTTTGCTCCTTGCTCAAATTTTTAATTTGAGAGGCGGTGAAACCTCATTGTCCACATATACAGACTTGCATCTATATGCATTTATGTCATCTATCATTAAGGCATTTATTGATAACGTGGTGGAGCATCCAGAGGAAACATTGGTTGCTACGCCCATAAGTTGTCCTGATGTAACCACTGTATTGGACGAAATGGGGAGCTCTTCTGAGGTTAAGGTCATCATTAACAAGCAACCTCGTGTTTTGACTTTTGGTAGCGGGGAAGTTACAATCCTCTCCGACCCTTTGAAAGAGGCTAATGACAAAGTCATGATGGCCATCCTCAGGTTTGATATGAACATCTCTTGACTTGATACTTCAATCATTTGATTCAATCTGCTTCTAACATTTGTTTATTTATTGCTGTAGTACGGTTATATCTCATTTTCCTAGATCAGTACAGAATCGCGTCTGTATGCTCGATTCTCTTCTTTCAGCTGTACTTAGTGATACCAAGAAGATAGTAGATGATGTTTGTTCAATTCTACAACCTTTAGACTTGGATGGCATACTACTTGTCTTTATGCCATACTATGAGAAGTAAGTATGGTCTCAATCTTTCTTTTACTCTCTTATTTATAATATTGTGTCAATTAATACTTAATATTGTGATAAATCTTATCGCTCTTTATTGGTGATGTAGTTCACATTGGAGCCTGATAGTATGGGACCTTGATGACAACCATTGTTGGTTTGTCAACTCAATTATAGGCTTTCACGGGGTGTTCAGGTAAGTGTTCTTTTATCATATCATTATGAACATGCATCTTACTATTTACTACACAAATTCACTTTGTCATATGTCATGATGGACAGGTCTGCAAACAAGTTAGTTTCTGCGATTATGAAAATCAGGGAGCATCAAGACCAACCAAATTTCCAGACACGCCTCACAGTGGAGCAAAAAGACATGTTTAGTAGTGGGTGGAGAATTGCCTACAACTTCATGTTGTATCTCAATGAAATTTTTGAACATGTCTCCATAGAAGCATATACCAAGCTCGAGCTACAAGATTTTGTGGCTAAGACTGTTCACTATCTAACTGCTATCATTGGGAAACAACATGATGGACTCAATGAAGAACCTGAGGGAGCCAAAGAAAAAGAAGAGACAATTCAGTCTCCTTCTGTATCACAGCCTCAAGTAGAAGCATTACAGTCTACACTTGAATTAAAGACTCAATGCATTCTTCCTACACAAGAAGTGGAGACTCGATGTGCATCTACAACATCACATCTTGTAAAGGAGGAAGAGATTAAGTCTATCCCGATTGCACCAGAAGTAGAATCTCAATGTACACCATCCACACAAGTAGAGACTCAATGTACTCTTAGAGAATCACAGCCTCAAGAGGACTCATCAGAGTCTATTCAGTTGTAAAACATGTAGAAAGAAACATGAGTCCTTGAAGATTTTTATCTTGTTTGTATTGATTAATGATAGTGTTTTTAAAACTTATGTTAAATGTTGCAATACATTAGGATATTTTATGATATTTATTCATTACAATACATTAGGTTTTACTTTTTTGAAAGTCTAATTTATTATGTACAATAAATATCTTATGATGAGAATCTAATAATTATATCATTCTTATGTTCCATCACTTTATTTTATAGATTTCAATGTACTCAAAATCTATCATTTATTATGTACAGCAAGTCTAACTTATATTATATTAAAAGAATTCATTCTTATGTTCCATCACTTTATTTTATAGATTTCAATGTACTCAAAATCTATCATTTATTATGTATAGCAAGTCTAACTTATATTATATTAAAAGAATATCTCATGATGAGATTCTAATAATTACTAACTTATATTATATTAAAAGAATATCTCATGATGAGATTCTATTAATTATATCATTCTTGTGTTCCATCATTTTATTTTATAGATTTCAATGTACTATCACTATCTTATATGTCTCAAATGTCTCCCATTACGGTCTTGCATCCCATCATTTTATTTTATAATGTCTCGCATTACGATCTTGCATCTAGTCATCTCGCATTACGGTCTTGCATCTGTAGTTCTATAAATTCCCTAGTAGTCGTTCATCTTCTATATCTCACCCGCAGCAGACACTTCTTCCACTTTGCTCTTCTTACCTTACTCCTCTCCTCAAGCTTGCTCCTTCCATCTTGCCCGCAGCCTTGCCTCCTCTTCTCAAGCATACTCCTTTCATCTTGCCTTACCTCCTCTAGTTACCTTCCTCACTCTCGTTACCTTCCTCACCTCGTTCGTCTTCTATATCTTTCCTCACTCTCGTTACCTTCCTCACCTCGTTCGTCTTCTATATCTCACCCGTAGCAAAAACTTCTTCCAGTTTACTCTTCTTACCTTACTCCTCTCCACACTTCTTCCACTTTACTCTTCTTACCTTACTCCTCTCCTCAAGCTTGCTCCTTCCATCTTGCCCGCAACCTTATCTCCTCTTCTCAAGCATACTCCTTTCATCTTGCAGCCATTATGGATCTTTTTAAGGTAATCGATTCTGTCGAGCAAGCCATTAGCAGCCTCAAAGAATGGATTGCCGAGAACCAAGGAAAGAGAGAGGAGAGAAAGCAAAATCTAGCTCCATTAACCCAGTACGAGAAGGATGACTTTGCTTGTCAGAAGGGCTTAGAGAAGGAAGAGGAAAGAAAAATAAGTATGGCTACTACTGAAATAGATAAATTGCAGTCATATAGGAGAGAGTTGATAGACTTTCAAAGTGAGATATCTTCGCGGTGTGGCTCGTTATGGAAGATTTTCCCCCGAGGAAGCGCAAGCCATTCGGAACAAACAAAGTGTTATGCAGGAGAAAATTCATCAATCCTTACTTCTCTTCTATAATTTTAACTACATCGATGAGGAAGAGATGAGCTCAGCTCTTGAATGGGTTGAATTTAGGCTAAGGACTTGAAAATAGAAAATTCATCAAATTGAATGGCTGTAGTCTTGAAAATCTCAGGCTTAACTTTTGAAGGTGTTTATTAACACCATTAAATATTAAGAGAGTTTACAACAACCGAATCTTATTTTTTCATGTAACTTATGTAGTCTTGAAAATCTCAAGCTTAACTTTTGAAGGTGTTTATTAACACCATTAAATATTAAGAGAGTTTACAACAACCGAATCTTATTTGTTCATGTAACTTATGTAGGCTGCGTTAAATTTTATAATTTTAGTTTCATGTCCTTAAAAAATATATAAAAAAATGCTTGTTTTTATGTTTTTATATGTGCTTTGAAGATTGGGTTTTTCTTAAATTTTATCTGAAAACTAGTCCAAAAGTATATGTAAAAATGAATTTGTACATTGACAAGTCCAAAATTAATGAAATAAGTGTTCATAGTTACACGAGAGTCGAGCATTGATATCTAACACCTTCTTGCCACATTGGTAACAATCAATGTTCCATGCCTTGGATTTGCTATGAGACTTCCCTCTTTCTTGGGACTTCCCCGTGAACTGTGATCTGCCCCTTTGCACATTTAAGGCTGCATCCTACTTGTTGCCGTCCATAGACTTCAGTCTAATCTCCTCAGCCAACAAGCTACCCACAACATCATCAAATTTCAGTACTCCACCAGATGCAGAGTTACTGACAGCTATATGAAAGGTATCCCATGAGGATGGCAATGAACATAAAGAGAAATATGCCTTAGCCTCTGCATCAAGATTCATCTTCTGAGCCTAAAGCTTGCTGAAAATAATATTGAATTCATTCAAGTGAGAAGCAATGGACACCCCTTCCTTCATCTGTAGCTCAAACAACCTCTTCATGAGATAAACTTTATTAGAGGCACTTTCCTTCTCATAAGTGGCACAAAATTTCTTCCACAAATCTTCCATAGTCTGCTCATTTACTACTATGAAA